>NC_056743.1:1972257042-1972499943 GCF_019279795.1 Protopterus annectens | reverse complement strand
TTTTTGGGCAGACTTCAAATTATGCTTAAAAAAACTTTTAAAATGAACCCAAAAATTTTGATAAGTTGAAAAAAACAGACAATTTTGTACATTTTTGCTTAATCAAATGAAATACATTTTACCCCTGGTATTTGGACCTCCTTCATATCCATTAATATGTTCCCCATTTAGAAGAAAATGACATTGACTTCTCAAAAAGAACACACACAAATGAAAACATTGTACTGAAACAATGGATGGACTAATCTGTGGACAACATTACCCTATATATAAACCATCCCCGGGATTCATGAACCTTGCAGGTGCGCATAGGTGCGTTAAAACCCAAATATGCCACGGCGATTCAGGTATCGATCAATTCCACGTGCACTACGGCGCGCAGATCTCGCAGCCCCGGCATAGGTATGCTAAACACCCCATGTGCGGTGTGTCACCATGCAAATGAAGGCATATAGTGATTCAGGGCGTGGTGCAGGCATAGCATAAGCCGGCAATGTAAACCAAAAAACGGTTTACATTTTCCCAAACATAACATGGGAGTAACGGAAGAGTGTCAGACCCAGGTATCACACTTTTAAACCATATGCCAATGGCGAAATACACAGAGAATGGCAAAGAAAACATGCACAACACGTAAATAACAACTTAAATGGCATGTCCACAGTAACTCACATCAGAACCGCAGGACATGTGCGGAAGGTGCAACATAATGAAATAATATAACAATGTTATAAAACAGCATCGTAATAGACATCAGGTCCACAGCATAATACACCATGGTATGCAGGGAAACCACAACCATGGTGCAAGGGTTGCCAAGGACTGCGGCAGTCTTTGGCGTGGTAACTATGAATTAGTAGTCAATGCCATGCAAATGAGGCAGATAATACTGAATCGAAAATTTCCCCGCCAGTAAGGTTGTACCAAATGGTGCAGCGGTAATCCCGAGGAGTGGCTCAGGGGGAATACATGACATCTGCAGAGGGGTGCCACCGTAGCAGTAAGCACATTGGAGCACAGCAAACCTGGGCTGTACATCATAAATCAAAGCTGCAGGACCGGGTGTGGGGTAATAGTTAGCTGAGAGCACACAATGGGGCAAAAGTGCATGTTTCGAGGATGTCAATGTTCCCCGGGAAACCCAGTCATGTGACGCCCCAAACAATATCAGAAACAGGAAGGTGATGTGTACAATATAAGGAAATGTGGAATAAGTGTAATTGGAGTACTAACGAGCAAGCAACACTAATCAACCCACGAAGGCCAATCGGACGGGTGACAACTCTGCATGCAGAAACCTGCAAAACGGGATAGGGAGGCATATGAATGCAAAGAAAGTAGGGAGGTAGCAGACTTTCAAAGATAGAAGACCTGACACAGCAGAGCAAAGTGGACAGGCAGCACAATGGCAGTAGCACACAAACATGATATGCCATGTCCATGAAAGTAGAAATGACAGTGCTCTGCAGGATGCATGCCAGAAAATGGTAGGTGCAATGTGCAGAATTAGTAAGGGAAGGTCGAAAGGTAATCCATGGCAGGCAAGAGTAATGCAACACCAAAGGCAACACCGTTGTAGTTCCATCGGTAAAACACGGAAGATAACTCTTAGATACGGCCGTACAAACACACCCTATGACATCATCGGTGTGCACAGCACAATAGTATAAAGTGTGAATGCACACAACACACAGCCATGTATTCCCAAACACCGCACCATAGGTGTAAACACACGGGGAACATTTAAAATGTACATGTTGGGCGCTGCCATAGCTGTGATCCATCAGCATGTGTTAGAGACAGGCGGTGTTGTGGAGGAGGTGCCGACAACCACCGCAGGCCTCGGAGGAGGAGGGGGTGTTCAGACCAAGGGTAACCTACCAGGGGCTACATGACCTGGAGATAGTAAAAGCATTACAGGGTGGACAGGGACATGTTACAGCAAATAGTGGAGCTGTGCCAGCCATGCCTGAGAACAAGAAACAACAGAGGGGAACCCATCCCAGTGGACACAAAGGTATGTGTAAGCTTGCGAATACTGGCCACAGGTACCTTTCAAAGGCCAACTGGAGATATAATGGGCATCTCACAGGCATCAGCATCCAGGGTACTACACCAGTTCCTGGATGCCATGTTACCACATGCCAATGAGCATATATACTTCCCCAGATCTCAGGAGGAGTTGGCTAGCAATATGCGCCACTTCCACCGTGTGGCACAATACCCGGAGGTACTGGGTGCGATAGACTGTACGCACATACAAATCAAGTCACCACCTGGCGAGCAGGGTAGCACTACATAAACCTCAAGGGATTCCACTCCATCAATTGCCAGGTCATGTGCAATGCCCAGGGCATTATCATGGATGTGTGTGCTGGCAGCCCTGGAAGTTACCACGACTCCCATATCTGGCATGCCTCACAGCTGTACCAGGTATTTGTCAGGGGGGACATCCCACAAGGCCATCTCGTGGGGGATGCTGGCTCTGCACTGGAGCCGTGGATGATGACTCCCATCAGAAATGCACACACACACATGCAAGAACGCCATAATGAGGCACACGCACAAACCAGAATAATCATAGAGCGTGTGTTCAGGATGCTGAAATCATGGTTCCGGTGCTTGGATACATCTGGTGGAGCCTTGCAGTACTCTCCAGGCACATGTGCCCACATATTCATAGTATGTGCCATGCTACATAATATGATCCTGCGGAAGCAGCTCCCAGGGACATAATGGTGAAGGGCCACAAAGCCCACCACAATTGCCAAGGCCAGTCCAGGCACAGAGGGTTCCAGACCAGGAACACACTGTGCCAGCCCCAGTAGGCAGGCGGCGTACCCAATATGACTACGCCTTGGCAAAGAGGGAACGTATAGCACATACTCTGACAGCGTAGGCCCCATGGACTGACACCCCCCCACCTGCACACACAGTGAAATGGATGGCACACAAACATGACCACCTGTAAAGTGTAATGTATGGGTGGCCTTATGTGACTCCAACATAGGCAGCCCCAAACACTGTAAACCCAACAGCCAGTGGAACATGTGGCCAACACCTGAACAGTGCGTGAGTCCTACAGCATATGGTGTTGCTGTGTGCCTGCCGTCAGCAAGATGTATACATATAAATATATATATATATATGTATACATATATATATATATATATATATATATATATATATATATATATATATATATATATATATATATATATATATATGATAAATATGTACATATATACATATATATAATACAGATAAGACAGGGAATTAGAGGGATATAAGGTGACTGAGAGGTATCCCTGATATCTGTACATAGTATACATAGTGCACGACAATCTGAACATCCGGAGGTTCAAAATAAGGATACCGCCAACCATGGACGTGTAACATACTGATATGCATAACCGAGGCTGAAAGACGCCCGAACACAGTACTGTAACAGTACATGCGTGTAATAGTATGATGATATGAAGGAGAGGTAGACACGCCGGTGTTGTCCACGTAGGTACTGTGTGCAACCGTCCCGTGAGTGCCGTAGTATGTGCGTGTGCTGAGGGTGCCCTGTCGCTGTGTGAGTGTAATTTTGTGTGTCTGCAACATGTGTATGTTGGTGCCAAGTTAGAGGCAGATCAGAATATTAGGTGTAGGCATAGGGTAGACTAGCCCAGGCATATGTTCACTACTAGTCCCACAGTAGTAGTGACAGCCCTCTGGCTAGGGTGTGTGACATAGAACGATACAAAGTGAATATGTCCCAGATGGTAGCACAGGAATATTCCCTAAGAAATGGAAAGGGCGTATGTAATAGTCATGCCTGCATGTACGACACGATATGTTACATGCAATATGATACATTGGCAAAGCCACACAGCAATAGGTATGTATCGGAAATATGTATGTGCTACCCAGTACTGACCGTGGCCATGTGTTGGCCCGTAAACACCGCTGTGTGTTCTACAAGTGTCAAACAATCAATTCCCATCTGAATATGTGGCAACCACTGGCAAACAGGCTATCCCAACAACAGGACCACAATGACTGCAAATATCTGGGACAGACTGACAAGGGATAGTTGTCACGCATACATAACCGCTGATATACCACAGATGTTACGGAGGTATACATGCATCAAGCTCACCTGCAGGCGATACCGACACCACATGACAACAGCCCAACCTACAATCCCATAACAAAAGACTATTAACTGTTAACTCTCCAAGTAGGGATGGAGCACACAGACAACTATACTGGTTATGTAGAGATGCAAGGCCCACAAACCGTATCCGTGACGTACAACCACCGATATCCCCCACTGGAGATAATAAAGGAATACAAACCGTAATAGCAGCACAAACATACAGTCAGTCAATGACATCAGCATAACCACAACATATCGTGGGAGACAAAATTTAAAAGGGCGGATGCATAATTGCTGCATTGTATAAATGCAAACAATAGCCATGTTACAGTTTGAATGCAATACTCCGTTATCATTCTGCAGGACAGGTACACCCACATGTGAACCAAATACTACACCTGTCACACAAAATCACGGGTGACCTGAATGCAGAATATACTTGTCCCTATGCATAGCAGATGCAGTTACACATAACATAAGACAATACAGACCATCTCCACGAAGGTAGGGAAAATATAAAGCAGGCGGAGAACCCAATTATACCCCAGTTTTGGGGTAATTACCGAATGGAGTAGTTTCACAGGTGATATGCGTAATTACTCCGTACACATAGCTGCTGATATACCACAGAAGTTACGGGTATACATGCAGCAAGGCCACTGCAGGCGATATCGAACCAATTAACAACAGCCCAACCCACACTCCCATAACAAAGACTATTAACTGTTACCTCTCCAAGTAGGGATGGAGCACACAGACAACTATACTGTCCATGTAGAGATGCAAGGCCACAACCCGTATCCGTCATACAACCACTGATATCCCACCGTAGATATTAAAGGAATACAAACCGTAATAGCAGCACAAACATACAGTCAGTCAATGACATCTGCATAACCACAACATATCGTGGGAGACACAATTAAAGGCGGATGCATAATTGCGATTGTATAAATGCAAACAATAGCCATGTTACAGTTTGGAATGCAATACCGTTATCATTCGGCAGGACAGGTACACCCACATGTCGAACCAAATACTACACCTGTCACACACAATCCACGGGTGACTGAATGCAGAATATACTTGTCCCTATGCATAGCAGATGCAGTTACACATAACATAACACAATACAGACCATCTCCACGAAGGTAGGGCAAATACCAACGCCCAGGCGGAGAATCAATTATACCCCAGTATTGACGTAATTACCGAATGGAGTAGATGCACAGGTGATATGCACGTAATTACTCACGCACATAGCTGCTGATATACCACATGTTACAGGTATACATGCACAAGGCCATGCAGGCGATATCAGAACCAATTAACAACAGCCCAACCCACACTCCCATAACAAAGACTATTAACTGTTACCTCTCCAAGTAGGGATGGAGCACACAGACAACTATACTGTCCATGTAGAGATGCAAGGCCACAACCGTATGTGCATTACAACCACTGATATCTACCGTAGATATTAAAGGAATACAAACCGTAATGCAGCACAAACATACAGTCAGTCAATGACATCTGCAAACCACAACATATGCGTGGGAGACACAATTAAAGGCGGATGCATACTTGCATGCGTTGTATAAAGGAATACAACAGCCATGTTACAGTTCTGAATGCAATACCCGTTATCAGTGTGGCAGGACAGGTACACCCATGTTGAACCAAATACTACACCTGTCACACACAATCCACGGGTGAATGCTTCAAAATATACATTTGCTCATAGCAGTTGCAGTTACACTAACATAACACAATACAGACCATCTCCATTAAGGTGGGCAAATAGCCAAGCAGGTGGAGATTCCAATTATACCCTGTATGGCGTAATTTCGAATGGAGTAGATGCACAGGTGATATGCGCGTAATTACTCACTGAGGAACAGCAATTGGTGGGATGAATCCACATGTTGCAGGTATGCGTATATAGGAGGACTCTCAGGATATTCAAACCGTATGCTCATACAAACAGCATTGTACTACAGCGAACGGAAAAGCATACACAATCAGCGACACACCAACAAGGTATGTAGAACAGGTATGTAAGTGTGTAGCATGATCTGTATTAATAAGCTGTACGTATGTGAATGGTGGTTGTAATTAATTACACTTGTCCGTAATGCAGAAAGTGGTGAAAGGTAGTTATGTAGTGATATCCTGCTGAGCATACCAACGTTTGTAGACACGTGTGTAGAGCAGTGGGACATCATGTACACAGTGGAGACCCCAAAAGGATGCCACAGGAGGCATTGACAACAATGCCATACCAGCTGTTGTGCGTGGATGTCAACAAGGAAGCACCATGCAGGGATAGTACATGTATGTATACTGTCACAGCAAAATGTGTATGAGCATATAGTTGATGTCATATGTGGTGTCGTGCAAGTATGCCCTGCATTGGGGATGTATGTGAAATATGTGTAATGTAAAGTTGTCTAGGTAGATATGGCAGATATCATACACAGTATAAAGGCATATCATACATCCCAAAGGTATGCATTGAATGTACAATAACAGGATACATATGGCCTGTAGGTATGGGACAGAGTTACCATGATAACTAGTCTAAATGGAAGGGACACCAGTAACCATGCCCAAAGGACATGTAGTAGCTGCACAGGTGCACAGTGGGCAACAATGCAGTCTGGCAGTCCTGTAGCACATGGGCAGTGTAAAGTGTCACCTCTCCATGGTAGTGTCCTGTGAACAGCAGAGGCATGTCAACTGCACCACTACAGTAGCTGCTGTGGTGGTACCACAAAGTGTCCTAAACAGCAGGGAGGTATCACATGAACAGTGCTATGTGTTCCCGTGGGATTACACAGGACCATGTTCCACAGAATGGTGTGTGTTGTGTTCATGGAACACAGAAGCCCAGCCCCTGCATGTGGTGTGTGCACATATCAGGGATTCCATTCACACCCTGCAGATGGCATGTATGAAGGTATGTTATATAAATGTATATAATATATACGTATATATAAATATATATATATATATATATATATATATATTGGGATACCTGCCACTGTAGTCTTTTTAATCCTGGACATTCCATGTAGTATTTTTTAAAAATGACATTGTTCTATTGGGCTGCCTGTGTGTGGGCTTTTCCTGGCCTCTACTGAAAATGGACATCTATAGCTAGACTAGCCCCGGGCAACATGTAAATTTTAAAATAAATATGCATCACAATGTGAGGACATGTGCCGTGTAGAGCAGAAGACACCTGAGTATGTGGTATGCAGATGTGTACAGGTGTGTTGTCCAATGTCAGCCGAAAGTAAATGTCTGAGCAGTAAACATGTGGCATGTCACTGTTGTGCCATGTAAATGTAGCTGTTGTTGAAGGTACACCATAAATGTGTTTTTGTACCCTTGTCTGTGTGTAGATGTGTGTAGTTCACAGGTACAATGGCTACCTATGTACCAGCATCCCCACAGTACAGATAGGTTGGCCTTGCGAAGGATATCCATGCCACAGTGGAATGGACCACAGGACTGTGGCATATGTGTTTCAAACCCGTACAATGTGATTGTGTATGGGACCACTATCCCTGGGGTTGGGTTAGGTAGATATTTGGGAAAAATTATATAAAATATAAAAAATATATAAATAAAAAGGTATGCCATGTGTACAATAACAGGATTCACAATGGCCCCCCCCCCCCCCCCCCCCCCCCCCCCCCCCCCCCCCCCCCCCCCCACCCCCCCCCCCCCCCCCCCCCCCCTTTTTTTTTTTTTTTTTGTTTTTTTTTTTTTTTTTTTTTTTTTTTTTTTTTTTTTCTTTTTTTTTTTTTTTTTTTTTTTTTTTTTTTTTTTTTTTTTTTTTTTTTTTTTTTTTTGTAGGTATGGGCATAACAGAACATTAAAAAGGGCCCGGGACCATCCCAAAAGTGGTGGTCAGGTTTCCGGGTGGGCCATGCAGCGAGGCCAGTCATGGGTGTATGTTGCCCCATTATGATGGTGAAACGGTGTATGTGGTGTGGGGTCAGGACAAGGGTCCAAACAAATAAAAGAAATGTGGTTGGGGTTAACAAATTCCAAAGTTGGTTGGCTCAACCAGCATTGGGGAAGGGACCATTCCAGTTTAAGGAATATTGTTAATCATTTATTTATTTTAAAAAAAATAAAAGGAAACTGTACAAAGGGCCCTTTGTAGTGAGTGAAGAGGGGTTTGAAAAATGGCCCATCGCTGGGCTTTTTTTAAATTAGCTTTGAAGGGGTTGGGGGCCCCTTTAGTAAATCAGATGGGGATGTTGATTTGAAAACCAAAAATGTTACAAACGGGTGGCAGTATGTTTTTGGTACTTACTGTTGTTAAAGGCCCTAGGGCCCCTGGTGAAAAGGTGACCCAACAGTCCATGTCCACTCAAACCGTCATGGTTTGAATTTTCCCCCCAAGGAACTGCCACCCTGGGCTTGCGGGCAGTACTGATTTTGTTGGGACATTTTCCTGAAATTGTGTTGGGGATGGGGGAATTGGATGTTCAGCATTGTATTTTGCAGGGCATCTGCTTGGGGGGTAAATATTCATTGGTTGTCACAGGCGTCCGTGGGGTTTGTAGTAATGTTTGTGCATGTAAATGTGAGGCTGTCCCAGTTGGTACAGGATGTGGAATGGGAACCACCAAAAGAAACATGGCACAGTACAGGGGAGGTTGTTTTAAAATCCAAAGGGGTTGTAGGAAAGGATTCCGTGTATTTTTTCCCAAAGGGGATGCAACTAGCAGGTGGACATTTTTGTCATCCCGGGGTGTAGGAAACCGGGAGCCACAAGTGGTGTTTTCCTGAGGGGGGCCCATTGACCCACTTTTTAACCCACCAGGGGATCCCCGGGTGTAAAAAGCCTGGGTTGTGTTAAAATTTTTAAAAAAACTTTATTGCCGGGGGGGAGCATATGCATTGGGGGAAAACACCGGGGAATGGGTGAAACAGGGAGTGTCCCCAAAATTTGGGTTTCCCGGTATGGCCAAGGGCCCGTGAAAATGTTCCCCCGTTTTGAAGGGGATTGGGGAGGTCCCAGTGCAAAAATTATGGTGAATGTGGGTTTTTTGGGGTTGTGCATCAAGGGGTTGCAAGTTTGACATCCCCACACCTGAAAAATGGGGGTGTTTGGTGCTGCCTTAAGTGGAAAATGGCTTTAGCCAAGGGGCTAAAGAGCCCTGTTCTTATTTAAATTCCCAGGGTTTTTAAAGGAGGAACTGCCCCCCTTTTTTTGGGTTGGAAATGCCGAGGGGGGGCTTGCTGTTGTTGTGTTCCACCGGGCCACTGGGTATGGTCAGCATTGTTTTGGATGTCATGCGGTCAGATACCAATCCCTGTCAAAACGTGAGAATGTTGAGTACACAGTGGTAAATTTAGTGTCCCCTGTCAGCCACCCATGCAATGGTGAACCCCCCCAAGAGGGATAAAAGGTGAGATTGCATGTAGTAATGTAGCTGTTTTTGTCACAGGGCAGTAAATAACCCATGTTAGGTAATTGTACCAGGGAATGAATTGTGCAAGTTGAGTGTCGAGGGCAGTCCATAACACCAGTATGTGCCTTGTGTAACTGATTGTGGTGCATGTGATTCACAACACGTTTGACTGGGGTTTGTGAATGGTGTAACCCCATGAGTTGCAAACACTGTGTTGGTGCCATCTGGGGGCCCCGGTGGGCCTAAGGGGTCTGAAAATTGTACATTGTTTTTGCAGGAAGTCCATTTTTGAGATATGTGTTCATGGGTCGGTGTGTTTTGTGACTGTTACCCATCCAGGCTGCCGTCGGGTGCGTCAGGTTGTGAAGCATCCCCCCAACAGGTAGCATGTCGAAGGGAAACAGTACCCGGGTGCTGTGTGAAATGGCAGATGGTGAACACCTCTACTGGTCCCAGGTCTTTAGGGGGGATTGTGGCGGGAATACATGCTCAATGATAAATTGATCCCCAAATGAATTAAAATGTTCCCTTAGAACCAGGGCGGCTGTAAACCATGTACAACAAGACTTTACTGACCCTTAAATTTTCCGTAAACATGACCCGTTAGCAAAATGGGGTTGGAATATGTACAATGAAGCATGGGCAAGGGGATGCAAAAGCACCTCCCACAGGCATAGCTGTGCGGTGGTACAACGGTCATGTGACGTTGTGTTGAAATGGAATATATCTTGGGTACCTGGTTGTGATGGGGACATCCCCACATGACCATGCCCCAGGAATGTGTTGTGTGTACAACACCTGTGTACCACCCAAAAAGCGTGAAGTGTATGTGCCGGGTTACCTGTGTACATTTGTCAATGGATAAAGTGCCGTACGTGACATGTCAATGTCCTCACGGTGCAAAACTTGAAAATCTAAAAAGGGTTTGGTAAAAAACCCCAAGATATGATTCCCAATGATTCCCCTTTGGGAAAGGTGGCTGCATGAACATTACACCAGATGTTGATACCTTCAGGGGCATGTGATTTGATTACAAATACCCTTGCATTTTCCACCAGTGGCCGTTGACAGAAACATCAACACAAGGGCAGCATTGACATGTGCACAGCACATACCGCTACATAGAGCATTTAATTGTGTTGACATGCCGAACATCCCCAGCACAGGAAAGGTAGTTTTAACCCCAGTATGTAGCCCATGACGGGACATGTTTGCATTATATGCGGTGGGGGCCTGCAGTATGCTGTTCAGTTTTGGGAAAACAACAAGGGTGTGGTGGGGGTGTTCTAAGTGTAGGGTCTGATGGATGTACCAGCATTGCCACGCTTGGGAACATCCCGTCCCCATAAAGAATACCGGCGTGCTCAACACCTGGCACGTGGAAGGGATGGTGCTGTGCAGGCCCCCCGACAGGTTGAACAGGAGGGTGTAACATATGGGTACCCATGCAGGGGTACCACCCATGCGGGGAATACCTGCGGGCATATACGCAGTGTTGAAAAAATTTTACGAATCCCCTGTAGGGTTGTTTATGAGGGGTGTGGATACCAGCATGCACCATAACACCCCCCATAGATGCTGCCTACCTTGCAGGGGACTTGTCCACCCAGATGTGGACAGCGTTGTAAACCCAAAAAAAAGACATTGTGGAACCACCCTCCAATACTGGATTCCACAGGTAAAAATCCCTGTGCCATTTATGTGTATACCCCCATACCATAAACCCCCATAAAGGCTGCTGCCATCACAGTCAACATGGATGGACATGCAATGCCTATCAATGCCCATAGAATGGGACAGCACCTTTTTTCAAATGCTTTAAGACCACGCTGAAATGCTATTTTGCCATCCCTGAAATGTCTTTGTTTAAATTTGTCCCATGTTCACATGTGCAATACAGGGAGCTGGAAATGTTAAAACCCCGTACAGTGCTGAGTAGATGTATATGGCAAAACACATGCATGTACGGTGTCCATGTGTATGTCCAGTCCCCTGCTGACATCCATAAGGGCTGTGTCTGTGATGCCATGTGACATATAAAAGCATCCAGGTGAACAGTAGAACTGGGGGACATCAGCCAAGTGCAGATTGGTAAGAACACAGATGCGGGCAGGTACACATGTCCACAGGTTACCATCTACATGGGTATGTACAGTGTGATGAGTTGACACAGAGATATGCTATCCACTGCATACGGTGTGACAGGTGTGACAACAACTCAGCAGTGTCATTTTGTGTCTGAGATTACTGTGCAGATTTTTCATGTCATAGCAATGTATGTTCGGGGTATGCCAGTACATCAGTGTGAATGTGACCTGTCACCATCATTATGTCTTACAGATAACCCCCGTTCACTCCCAGCCTTCAGCCACCAGGAGGATAAAATTCCCCTCCATGACAACTATGGCGTGCTGTTCAGCCATGCCACAGCGGCCCGGGATGACCTGTGGCAGGATATTGCAGGAGGGTGAATTTGGAAAAACCCCTACAGCGGGCCCAAATGCATGGACCTCATGGCATGAAAAGCGTGCCACTGCAATCCCCAGAGAACAAGGTGGAACAGGTGGTGGGCCACCAGCCCCACTCACACAAAAGAGGAGCTCCTGGCCAGTCTGGGGACACCCGGGGAACAGCATGCTAAAACCCTAGCTGCCATTGTGGAGGTGGGTGTCTCCCAACCAATGAGCCTGGAGTTGCCTGGTAAGTCAGTCTTGCATATTGATATCCACTGTAGTTGCAGGTGTCACTGTACATCATGAAAAGTAACACACATGCCAGGTATATGGGCACACAACCGCTACAAGTATGCTGTTTTTATGCAGGCGGGGCATACCATATGCTATCACACAGGTACATGATGTCACATGCACAGTCCCTGTCTTCTAATCATGGCTAATGTTTATACTGTTGTGTCCCCTATACAGGTACCTCTGGCGTGTCGCGACGGGGGTCCGTGCAGGTGAGACTGTTGTCAGTATCAGGCATGTTACAGTGTAGAGTTATTTGCCATGTGGCCAGGTATAACATGCACACCTGGGTTTTGTTCCAGTCCTTATACAGGCCCCACCAGACACAAAATGCCACCCATGTGAAAAACCCGTTATTATAACCAGCATGACACCACAGTACCTGTCAATGTGATAGGGCGGTCAGCTATGCATACACGGTGGAGGTGTTCTACAATGGATGCTTTGTAGTATGCATTGGACCAACTTTGGTCGAAAAGTACCACACAGTGAGCAGTGATCTGGGCAGCACACAGGTGTCACCAATGTGACATATCCCCCTGCATTGTGTGCAAAATTGTGACATGCCACCCGACATGTCCCAAGCTTGTGGTGTTCTGTCTGCAATATTGACACACCACAGACCTACACCCGACATAACAAACATCCACACTGTTGTCTGCATAGCCCTGTGCAGTGTGACACCTCGACATGTATGGGTGTATGTCATGGGACCCCAAAGACATGGGGAACCCATCACACAATTGTCCAAGACCCATTCACACATGGCCATGGGTGATAGCCACAGGCATGTTGCCACACAGCGGCTGATGTGGATAGACCCTTTGCACATTGTCCACACATAGTGCAATCATAGCTGTAGTGACCACCTGTACATTTGATGTGTTACACTGGACAACGGAATGCCTGTCTGCAGCCAGGGGGTGTCACGATGTCTACCATATCGTGCTGTGGAACAGCATGAGGGTGTTGCAGTCATGGCAATGTGCGTCCATGTTATGCATTGCACAGCAACATACATGCCATGTTGCCATGCAGTGGCACAGTGCCTGTACTCCCCCTGTATAGCTATGTACCGGGTCACACTAACCACACCTGCAAATATGTGCTAAACGCATTCTATCTGTAGGCTGTACACACAACACTGCACTGTAACCCCATTATGAGGGTGCATGGGGGGGACACCATTGTGTCACACATGTAGACATGTTACCCATGTCAGCGGATTACATGTAAAGGGGCGTCAGCCATGTGTACTGTTAACCTGTTTGTGGCCACATGGTGTACCCGGTGATGCATGCAAACTACCATGATTGTGTTTTGCATGCCTACTGATATACATGCTGATGTAGTGTGCACCCAGGGTGGTATGCATACTAACACTATTAATGTCTGAGCTGCAGCCCCTGTGCTGTAGTGCAGGAATGCTGCATGCCATCTGAAATAACACATGCATGCCGCGTCTGTGTGTGTGTGTCTGTGTGTGTCTGTGTCTGTTGTGTGTCTGTGTGTGTGGCTTTGTGTGTGTGTGTCTGTGTGTTGTGTGTGTGTGTGTGTGTGTGTGTGTGTGTGTGTGTGTGTCTGTGTGTGTCTGTGTGTGTGTTTTGTGTTTGTGTTGTGTTTGTGTCTTTGTGTTGGTGTGTGTGTGTGTGTGTGTGTGTGTGTGTGTGTGTGTGTGTGTGTGTGTGTCTGTTTTAATGTACCTTACAGTATGTCTTTGTATTCACAGGTGGTGTATGCGTTACCCTCCGGGGTCCATCTGATGTTAGTGCCCACACAGATATTGGATGACCATATGCATGAGGTACAGGCAGGGTTGTCAGGGGCAGAATCTGCCCATTGTTACCATCCACCTATGCCCCCACCCCCGCGGTTCTGATGCCAACACATACCACATCACCGTTGCCCATAGAGGAAGGACAGTCAGTATCTGTTGGCATTGAACAGAAATGTGTGGTGTCTACAGAAGGTATGCCTGCACACCATGTTGCCAGTGTAATGACTGGCGAGGTGCCACACAGGCATGTGGCTGGTGCTGCTCGTAGGAGGACCTCTGGCAGACATGCACCTGCAGTACAGGGCGCAGCAGCTGGTATCACCGGGCCCATGTTCCAGACTGTAAGGGGGCACAGGCATGTGCAGAATGGCAGAACCAAGAAGGGCAAGGCTGCAGGGGCTGCAATCCATCCCCAAAATGACAACATCCAGTCATTGGCGAATGCTCAACAGCAGATTGCTAATTACTGGATAGGCGATTAGGTGAAATGGTTGGAATCCTCGACGGGCATGGCAACCCGGGGTGAGCTGTCTGTGCTGGAACACCTGGTAGGGGTGAGGCATAGGACACAGGGGGTGGACCCCCCCTAGTGTGGTCGGCGGGGCGTGCCACCTCTCATGCCCCCCCACATAGTGCGGTAGCAGTAGCAGTGCAGCTGGTGCTGCACTGTCCCACCAGGACACAGCAGGCCGGGGGGCGGGGCCCCTGGCTTCCCATGGGACACAATTCCAGGGACATGTGTCATCGGACAGTAGCCACTCTATACCTCCACCTGGTAGTGCCGTGCAACCCCAGGCGGCACGGGTCACATGGCCGTGGATGGACACAGTGAGCCATACAACCTGCACTGTACAGTCTGGGGCTGTCAATTATACCCTGTGTAGGCATCACATATGGCTGAACTGTGTACAAAATACCCACACACAGCAGACACAACTGTAGGGCTCCCCCAATCCACATGCATTCTGCAAACAGGGGAAAACTCACCCTTACACACAAAATGATGTTATCCATTGGTGCAGCCTATGCCCTGGAAACATATCACCCTGTGCATATGATGAAGCCTCTGCATCCCTGTCATCCACACCATGGGTAGGGTTATGCATATATATTCTGATGCACAGGGTGGACAGGATAGTGAGAGGTGTATGTGATACGTGTGTATGCATAGCGTGGGATGTGTATGTTGCAGTGGTTGTGTGTGAAGACTGACAGAGGGTATGTGATGTGGGTTGTGTACTGTCAACATGCAGCAGACATACCATGTAGTGCAGGTGCAGCATGCATTGTGATGTGTTCACGGTATGTGTGGCGGTTACATGTGTAGACCATGTTGGTTCTGATAACCTGAATCCCTCCTATGGTTTTCCATGTGCCTACGGGGAGCACTGTTATCGGTCCCCTTTAGCTGTGGATTACCCAGGCACATCTGGCAATATAAATACTACATGTACCCCCTGCCTGGACACCTACATGACACACATGTCCCATATACTGCACCTGACACATGTGGGGGTGCCACAGGCTACAGTGGACAGAGACATCACATACATAGCAGGACACAGTACAGGTATGGTGACATGGTGCAGGTGTCATCAACTGCTGGGGCAGCAGTAGGACCCTGTAACAGTACAGGTATATTCCCGGGGTGTACACCACTATGACACACCCATAGTGTGCAGATGGGGACACCTGCCTGTGTGGTCAGCACCCTCACAATACTATGTACCCCGCCATGTCACAGGGTGCGGACATGCACAGGTGGCCAGTATGGCTCACACCTATGGCATCGACAGGGTTGTGCAATGCAGCACCAGTACGGGATGGCCACCCTGTGTGGTTAGTGTCCGTTCACAACAGTATATTTGCATACACCCTCACACAAAGCAGCAGACATACAAAATGTTGACACAAAAATTGTGGTGACCAAAAGAAAAAACAACATGTTGTATGTACTGCACCATCCCAATCCATGCACCCCACACTGAGGTATGTACAGACCTCTACTATGGTGTACAGGGATGTGTAGCATGTGGGGCATATTCCCCCCGATATGTGGCACACATGGGCACACATTCATGCACACATGTCAGTGCTGGGAATACTACACCCGCCATATGATACATGTGCAGGCATGCAGGGTATGTAGTGCATTATGTGCCAACACTGTATCCGGCAGATGTGCGATATATAGGAGGTGGTAGGTGTTACAGTTGCCATGTGACATACAGTCGATGACACCTGACCACTGGGTATGCATTATGTCAGCACTGTCATGTAACAGTGACATACTTGTATGCACATGGCAGTGTAGGATGGTGTGTGACACACCTGTGAGCCACCACCTGCAAAATGCATGTAGACAGGTGTTTATACAGATGTACACATACCTCCATGCGTGCTGTTTCTATCCCAAATAAAAGCCCTATGAGGGGATCCCGGTGGTAGGGTTTTGCAACTATGTTATGGACCCCCCTGCTCATGCATGGCTGCTCCATGCACAGTACACGTGTCACATGTGTCTCCTGTTGCCATGTGTGTATGCATTGCTACGTTTGACATTGTGTTGACATACATAAAACATGGACTGTGGTATGGTATCACAGCTGTCACAGAAAAAAATACAAGGGTATGTGTCCCAGTCAACACCCCTACACCCCCTGTGGGGCATACCACAGACATGGGTCCACCCTTTCCCTTCTTTTGTGGCCGCCAGTGTATGCATTTGGGACACACAGGCTATGTATGTGTCATGTGTGCAGTCCATGCCCCATCCAGACATTTACATGTATGACATATCCGGATGGTGGTTCACTCTGGTACAGCGGGAGTCATGTGTCCGTGTCAGGGCCGTGGTATGTGTGGAGCAGGCCCCTGTATACTGATATGGGTGGACTACATCACACATGTTGGATCACTGTTAGTACATGTGTTGCACAACTGGTGTACACTGCTATACAGACCTGTGGACATTTTCACATGCTGTTGTTGACCGTGTGGCATACTGCTGCACCGATGACATGGTGCTGGCATGGCAGCTACAGTGTTCACTGCAGTGTGTACATGTGTGACCTGCCCGTGGCCTGTGATTCTGTGTGTGTATGAGTAACTGCATGTGTGACCACCCCTGTGGACAGGTTTACCTTACTGTGACCTGCAGTGTGTACACTCCGTCTCATGCTGGATGGGGCGTAGCAAATGCTAAGTGTGTGAGCATGCCTTTTCTGTTGTGTAGGTGGGGGGACACCTGCCCTTTCATGAAAATCCGGGATGCATGTCTGCACTTTGCAAATGCTAAGTGTGTGAGCATGCCCCGTAAGCAGTTGTGTAGATGGACGCCCACAGTGCACACTGCCCTTCTGTGATTATACCCGTGTGCAAAGCCCCCTTTTCAACCCCTAAGGGGTGAGCATGCCTGGTTTGCTGTTGTGTGGGGGACACACAGGACTTCCACACTCTGCCCTTTCATGATTACACTTGTGTATGCATTTTACTTTAAAAGCTAAGTGTGTGAGCATGCCCAGTGAGCAGTTGTGTAGATGGACACCAGTACAGTGCACACTGCCCTTCTGTGATTATACCCGTGTGCATGTATGTTTCCCCTTTGCAACCCCTAAGTGTGTGAGCATGCCCCGGGTTTTCTGTTGTGGGGGGACACAGGGCGTTCCACACTCTGCCCTTTCATGATTACACTCCATGTGTATGCATTTTGCACTTTGCAAATGCTAAGGGGTGAATGCCCAGTAAGCAGTTGTGTAGATGGACACCCCACTGTACTGGGCCCCTTTTGTGATTATACCCGTGTGCATGTATGTTTCCCCCTTTTCAACCCCTAAGTGTGTGAGCATGCCTGGTTTGCTGTTGTGTGGTGGACACACAGGACTTCCCACTCTGCCCTTTCATGATTACACTCCAGGATGCATGTCTGCACTTTGCAAATGCTAAGTGTGTGGAGCCCCGTGAGCAGTTGTGTAGATGGACCGCCAGTGCCCCTGCCCTTCTGTGATTATACCCGTGTGCATGTATGTTTCCCCCTTTTCAACGTGTGTGAGCATGCCCCGGGTTTTCTGTTTGTATGGACACAGGGGTTCCACACTCTGCCTTTCATGATTACACTCCATTTTATGCATTTTCACTTTCAAATGCTAAGGGGTCATGCCAGTAAGCATTTGTAGATGGACACACAGTGCACATGCCCTTCTTTATTATACCCGTGTGCATGTTTTTTCCCCCTTTTCCCCCTAAGTGTGTGAGCATGCCTGGTTTGCTGTTGTGTTGGAAAACAAAGTTCCACACTCTGCCCTTTCATGATTACACTCCATGTGTATGCATTTTGCACTTTGCAAATGCTTTGTGAGCATGCCCGTGAGCATTTGTAGATGGGGCGGCATGGTTCTTTTATACCCCTGTGCATGTATTTTTCCCCTAAGTGTGTGAGCATGCCGGTTTGCTTTTTGTAGGTGGACACAGGGGGTTCCACACTCTGCCCTTTCATGATTACACTCCTTTTTGCATGTTCCGCAAACTAATGTGTGAGCAACCCCGTCATTTTGAGATGGACCCATGTGCCCTCTTCTGTGCCCCCGTGCATGTATGTTTCCCTCACGCATGTGTGGATGCCTGGTTTGCTGTTGTGTTGGCCCCCTTACTCTGCCCTTTTTTCACTCCATGGATGCATGTTTCACTTTCTGTTGTACATGCCCCTAGCATTGTGTGATGGAGGTATGCCCTGTTCTGTGATTATAGTGTGCATGTATGTTTCCTGGCCCCGGGGTCATGCCGGTTTGTGTTGTGGAAACCGTTCCATCTGTTTCATGTTCACTCCATGTGTTATGTCTGCCTGCAAAAGTATGTGTCATGCCCTAGCAGTTGTGTACATGCTACAGTGGTTCTGTGATTATATGTGCATGTGTATGTTTCCCCTTTTCTTGTGTGACATGGGTTTTGTTGTGTGGGGGCACACAGTTCCCATCTGTTTTATGTTTTGTATGTGTCTGCCCTGGTGTGTATGCCAGTCTCAGTCATTTAACCCCCTGATCAATTGTGTGACATCCTGGCATGGTCCTGTGGTTTTATTGTTGCTATGTGGTGTCATGACCCGGTTGTCTCTAGGTATTCTGTGGTGTCCCCTATCCGTTGGGTGTGGGATTTCAGCTTTCCTTTCTTTGGCCCCCTTTGGGGCATGTTTTATGCTCACTCTGCATTCATATCCGCCTCTGCAGATGATATCACCCACCTAGGTATGCCTCTGGGGCTGTGCTCAGTAATCTTGGTAGCTTCTGTAAATGCATCATGCTGTAGTCTGTTTGTAGGTAGGTGTAGGTTCAACTCCAGCCCTTCCAGTGTGTGTGTGTGTGTGTGTGTGTGTGTGTGTGTTTTGCCTCTGGACAGTGATGCTTTTTGGCCCTCACAACACATACATTTGCTATCAGCGTCTATCCCCGGGGTGATGTCACCCCCCTAAAATATGCCCCCACTGTGCTCAGTAATCTCGAGGGGGTTCTGTAAATGCATCATGCTGTAGGGGTTCATGTAGGTAGGTGTAGGTTCAACTCCGGCCCTTCCCGGGGGTGTTTCCAGCTGCCTCTGGAGACAGTAAAGCTTTTAGGCTACAACACATACATTTGCTATCAGCATCTATTCCTTTCGGATGATGTCACCCACCTAAGTATGCCTCTGACGTGTTGCTAAACTTAGCGTTCTGTAAAATATGCTGTAGTGTGTTCATGTAGGTAGGTGTGGGTTCAGGGCCCCCCCTGTTGTGTGTGTGTGTGTTTAGCTGCCTCTGGGGGAATGCTTTTAGATGCTTCACATACATTGGGTATGGGCTATTCCTGCGGATGATGTCACCCCCAGTATGCCTCTGGTGCTGTGCTCAGTAATCTCAGTAGGGGTTCTGTAAATGCATCATGCTGTAGTGTATTCATGTAGGTAGGTGTGGGGTTTACTCCCTTTGTGTGTGTGTGTTTTCCAGCTGCCTCTGGAGACAGTAATGCTTTTAGGCCTTCCCCCATACATTTGCTATCAGCGTCTATTACTTTGGATGATGTCACCCACCCTATGCCTCTGACAGTGCTGTGATACTGGGGGCGTTCTGTAATGTTATGTGATGGGGTATGGGGTGGTCAATTCCCATGCCTGCCAGCTTTTTGTGTGTGTGTGTGTGTGTGTGTGTGTGTGTGTGTTTGTTTTCCCCAGGGATGGGGTTTGGTTTTGGTTTTCTTTTCCCCACATATATCCTGCTGGCTTTTTGTTTCAGATGTTAGGGGACTAGTGGACTGCCTTTTGTCTGCTGTGGTTGCGATGTATGTTTCTTCTCCTGCTGTGGTGTGATAGGGGGTGATTGTAGGCTCCACTGCCTTTCCACATGTGTCTGTTTTATTTTCTGTATATATATATATATATATATATATATATATATATATATATATATATATATATATATATATATACATATTTTTTATGCTCTTCTGGCATTTTGTCCCATGTATCAATATTTACAGCTTAGACATAGCAATGTGGGCGATGCAAATCCACATTGTCCATGCAACATCCGTGTTCCCGGAGGTGTTACATGCCCTAAAACATCTGCTGTATATCTTGGCAGACAGCTATCCTTGCTGTACTGTCACTGTACCTACATGCCATAGTTTTGTATCATTGCCTGTTTATGGTGTGTTTTTTATCTGAGCTGTGTGCATGGTGGGGTGTATGTTTACTATAATCATCTGTGCAGGTGTCACCTATAGGTGATCCATGTAGACTGCTGTTTAATGAGCATTTCAGCACATACCTGCAGACAGTACTGCCCCCCACGCACATTACATCTTCTTGCAGTGGATAATAATGTTTCCACACACAGTATCTGTGTCTGTTCTAACCCCCACCTCATGGGTATATCTGGACAAGGCCTTATGTGATAGTGGGAATCAGGGCCAGTCATGACATGTTGCTCTTAGAAACATTGATAGTGGGCACAGTGATATGTTATGCATGTATGGCATTTCTGTCTGATTTGGTGTCTTTCGCTGTTTGTCGTTGTTTCCTGCCCCTCAGTTATCATGAGGGGGGCTGTTACTGTTACATGGAACACAGGACACATATGAGGCGGACTTGTACACAGCCTGGGTACATCTGTGGAGTTGCAGGGGATGTGTCTAATACAACATACCTACTGTCTGACTACAATAAAAGACAGTGTATGGCGGCATGACAGACCACATGACATTAAATTCTATTTGCCCCACCCGTGACAGTTGTATTTCACAGGTCTACATCTGCTTATCCACAGTAATTGGTCTTTCATGTACCATATGTGTGGGCGTATTTCTTTCCGTCAGTGGCGGGGGTCACGTCGACCATGGGGCCTGGTAATTGTTATGTTGACACTTCATGACACCCTGGGGACACTTTACCTCTGTGTCTGAAACCCTTTCCCCAGTGACCTTATCGTTGTCATTCACAATGTCCCGGGTTGACCTTTTCAAATGTCCAAAATGGGACATTTTGGTACACGTCAGATTTTGCAGGCCAAAAATCATGGGCCCGTGGGCCTTCCTTTTTTCCTAAATAGCTTATTCTTGTACCATTTTAGTTGCTTATTCTGTTTCTTATAATATTTAGGTGTTTCAATCAGTAACTGTTTTATACAACTTTTCAAAAAAAGGAAAAAATTTTGCTCTAAAATCTGGGCATGTGCTATTTTACAAATTCTTTGCAGGACACAACTGTCCAAGAGGGGCTGTCCCAAATTGGGGGTGGTAACCTAACAATGTCCGGGGATGACTTATACATGTTTGCACATTTGTCCTGCTTTTTTCTTCTCACCTGTCCCCTACTATCACCAGTTCAGTACATGTATTTTGGACAGGTTACTCCTTCATACCCTTGACCTGTTGTCATTATGTGTACCCGCCCCCGGCGGCTTTTTCCCTTGTTCATTCCCTAGTGATGTGCCTTCCCATTTTCTGCCTAGGCATTCACTGTGCGGTGGGGATAGTGACGCTATTTCCATTGCATGATTACTGACACTCATAACATCCATTATTCTGCCAGTATTCCCGGGCTGACTTTGTATGGGGGTTTTATAATATGGTCTCTATCTGTATTTCCTGTACTATGCCCTGCAGCTGTGTTATTCTGACAGTTTTCCAGTTATGGGTACCATCTTGGTGTCATGTCCATCCCTGGGAATCCCCTGCAGGACACTGACATAGGGCTGTACATCTTGCCAACCTGCTTTCCGCATTATCCGGTGGGTGCTTTGCACCATTAGTGGGGATAAAGGTGTGCTATACCCACATCCCTCCCAGGGGGGCCCCGATTCTCTGCCAAACAACAACTAGGCCCATTTCTGCATACCCAGGTTCCCATGCCTGCAACCCCCGGTAACATTACACATGGTTTTGTGCGGTACTGGGATGTGGGCCTTATATGCACTCCCACTCTAGGGATGTCTGTTCATATGTCCTGCATTTCATGGACACATGTGTCATCACCCTTGAACCGCTTTTAGTGCATGTATAGCTTTTGTATTTCGGGTGTCACTTCTTTGGGCAATCGGGGAGGGGCGAATGGATAAATATTTGGAGTCCTACAATGGACACCAGTGTGCATGTTTAAAGTGTAGAACTTGCTGGACTGTCACTTTCTGGCCAGTGATTTTGACTGCTGCTGTATGTTCCCCCTTCGTGGATGTCTGTTTGACTACCCATAATATGTATTACTTGGCATATTTATATCTATGTGTCAGATATGGGACATAGGTCTGTTGTGTGTACATATATACATGTTTCCCCGTTTCATACCTTTTTGTTAATGTCTGTGGATTACCTGTGTACACACATTAATACCATACCTTTCCACTGTACAGATACTGGCAGGTGTACGGATGGTTGGCCCCTTTTTCTTAGGTGTGTTTTTTATTGACCTGTGTCTATCTGTCAATTTGCTGGCATTTTATGTGAGACTTACGGTGGCACCTTCTGACAGGTAGGCCAGGCTACAAATGCATACCCTTTCAATCCCTGCTACTAACACACCCGTTATTCTATCCACTTTCTATGTTTGTCTTAGCACATATCATGTGTTTCACTATTTGTACCAGTTCTTTGCATGGCATTGTCCCGGGTTTCCCTACTTTCAGAGGCTGACAGTTTTGAGACATGTATAACTAATTGGAAACAGCATTAAGTTACTCTGCTGTGGCGGATCGCGCCGGCGCCCTTTCCTCATTTTTGGGGTTTTGGCGCCGCATATTGGTATTCTGGGTTACATATGTTTACTGAGTCTGTGTGCTTACGTGGCCTGTATTAGTTGTGACTGTTCCAGTAACATATCTCTGCTCGGTTAAGGGTATGTGGAACACACTTTCACCTTTTATGTAACTGTCTTTGCGGCACAGGGGATTAATTACATTCACATATATATGTTCTATAGTCTAATTCAAACGGGACTGCATTTCGTTGGCGGTTGCTGTGACCACTACGTTTGCTGTTCTGTCTCATTTATATGCATACCCATGGTACATCGCTACATTAGCATATCCCCCCTCACCGTCACTGGCATCCATTCTCCTGCTGGGAAAAGTGTGGTACTACATGTTACACATTCCCCATTCCCTAATGCTCTTGACCCAGGATGCATATGGCATGCAGGGATATTCAGATCCAGGCTTATAGCCCCCGCATACAGGTCTTTGATTGTCAGGGTGTTCATGTGGTGCTCTGGGTTTGGTTTTGTCCCCCTGTACAGAACTGCCCTGACCGTGTGAATGTCAGATGAGGCACATGGACATGGTTTGTCCATGTTTATTATACCATCACCCCCATTTTCCCACCGTGCATGCTGCTTGGCCCGTGCCCTTAGATCGAGTTATAGTAATGGCAAATGGTCCGGGCCGGGCCCATTTCCATTAGTATACCTGTATTTAAACCTGTCCTATGTTACATGGGTTTAACATAGCTTTTAACTGAGGGGGGATGTCCGTTGCTTACTTTGAGCAGTCTCGCTATGCTACAAAATTTAACATGGGGTGACAGGGCAACAAAAAAGGGACAGCAAGCTCTCCGTTGCTGTTTTGTAGTGTTTTGCTTGTTAACTGGGTGTAACATAAAACAGTTTTGACATTCCCAAAAGACATCTCGTACATCAGCACCGCGGATGCCAGACATCTGCGGGGTGGGGCAGCAGGAAATATGCCATTATTGGGAATTTATTTATTTTTTAAATGGTGTCATGGTATAAGCAAACCCACTTCTGGGTGTAGGTAATGCTGTATTTACCCCGGTTGCCTTTGTTTGGTCCCGGGCTTGCCCCCGGGACCGCCCCCAACCGTGGGTATATCAGCATTACCCACCACAGTTATTGCTATAATATTCAATCGTGTTCACAGACACTGGTGTTTGGACAACCGACAATGGCTTATGCTGTTGGCATACAATCTGTGGGTGGTGCCGGGTTTTCATACATATTCCCTGTTGTGCGTTGTTCCCATTCACAATTGTCTATCCCCCGTCATCATTCATTGGATATTTATGTAGACTGGGTATGTATTACCTGCAGGTATGCTGTGTACAGTGGACATATGTGAGTTGGTTACAGTGTATATGCGTACCTCTGTGATACTGGGGACTACCCACATCCTTGGGATTTCATGCGTATGTACATACTATTATTCGTGGCCTGTTGACAGTTGTGAGGGGACCGATTACATGTGTCCCTATTTGTACGCATCGTGTTAGTTTTGTCCAGCTTTTTTTGCTGTCATGGGTTGGAGGTGGTGTTGGTGTGTCATTGGGCTGTATTTATACTGCCGATACGTCGTGGGGGTTGGGGTTGGCACTTGTTCCTCTGTGGGGGCCCCATTATGGACATTTGTGTCCTCGCGCACTTCGTGCCATATGTCCTGTGATATTAACGCGGGTTTTTATTTCTTACTTCCTTACTACTTGCATGTTACAGGCATTTTATTTGGTAAAAGACTATTATATTGGTAGCTTAAGCTATTCACATTCTATGAAATAACCGTTCATTCTGGCATATCGTGTTATTCTATCCTTTGCATTGGCCCTGGGTGTTTTCCGTACAGAAACACATATCTGGGGGATGCCCACCTTGACAATCTGTGCATGTGGCAACCCTGCTGGGGTGACCTGCTTGGTGGACAGCTGTTCCCCCGTGTATTGTGTTTGGCATGTCTGCATAGCTAATCATCAGTACCGTGGTGCACATACTGCTTTGTCCTTTTGTACAGTTATGGGCACCGTGGGGGTGAACACCTATGGGGTTTCCAGGTCGTAAAAAAGCGGATGTACACATTCTGCCGACACATTCACATGCAGCCATTTGGACCCCAGTACCTGGGATGGGATGTTGACATGGGGTACATATTTGCATGCCTGTCACCCCAGGACATTACTCCTACTACATATGGGTATACCGCTCTGTGTAGGTGTGGCCGGGCTGCTAACGGGTTAGGTGGACATTGGGCATGGGTGCGGGTTCGTGATATGGGGGGTTGTGTATTACATTTGCATGCATGGGTTCTGCTTTGGATATTCGGTTCGCATATGCCATCCTATTTTATGTGACAGTTACATTGCTGTTCTAGCACATTTTACTATAAAATGTTTGTGTGTGTTTGGGATGTCTGTTTCTTTCTGGTTTTTTTATGGCCCGACTGCCCAGCTGTGTACTATCACTACCACTTGGGTGCTGGTGACCATGCCCATGGGGCTATTTAGTTGCTGACATGATGCAGTACACCTCCACTGGGTATGACTGCTGACAGTGCAAAGGGGACACAATTCCAAGTATCCTTTGTTCCATGACGGCTTTGTTGTGCATTTTTGTTTGGTTCTCCATTTTTGTGGCGGGTACTATGTTGCATACCCCATCGTTTCATTTCCACGGAAATGGGAGGGGCGGTTTCTTTTCGGCCTGTGGGGTCAGCACTTTGGTTGCTCATCCCGGCTTTGGGGGATCCTAGTTAGGCTCCTGGACTCCCGCGTGCCCTATGCATGTGGTTGTGGTTGCAGCGCACTCATTACTATGCATGTGGCGCCCCCAGTTATCGGGTGCGGCGAACCTTACGCCCTTCCCCAGCTTCATGAATCGGGGCATGTTTATTTGCATTCTATCAATATCTGTAAATGGATTATTTAAAATACTTTTGAGATGTTCATAGAGTTGCACCACAGTTTATATGCTTAGTGACAAATCAAACATTGTCATATGCCTTGAAATCCTTGGTAGGTTGCCCGGTAATGTAACTCATTTGAACTGGCAAAAAAAACATACCTTTTCTCCCAAAACATATATTAATGTATTCATGCCTGGTCACCAGATAAACTAAAATATCATAATTTGACTTTCAACCTAAATTCTCTAGAAAAGTATTGGATATGCAACATCTTGAAAAAAATTTACAGGCAGTAAATCATAATTTTTTGACATCATGAAATGACAAGTATTACTATAGGGAATGAGTTGGTTAGTTTAGCCAAGAAAAAAGAGTCTGATAAAAATAATTGGTGGGATATATTTACCAGATGGTCAGCATCCGGCACTAACCTTTTTTGTTTAATAACCCCAATTTTAGTTCTACTGATTTTTTATTTTATTGACATTCTGAAATTGTGGATTAACTTATTGTGTTTACAAAATGGAAAATCGTATTGAATGTTGGATATAATGAGTCAATAGTCAAAGGGTTGAATGTGATATGAATGTGATCGGGGATTTAGTAAGTGTGATTATTTTGTTTCCTCACTTTTCTCGACATTCTCTTTTTTTTTATCTCTTCCTTGACATATAAAAGCGATATTCTGAAAGTGTCAGCAGGCAAAAGAGGGAAAAACTGACCACTGGGTATGCATTATGTCAGCACTGTCATGTAACAGTGACATAGCATACTGTATGCACATGGCAGTGTAGGATGGTGTGTGACACACCTGTGAGCCACCACCTGCACACATGCATGTAGACAGGTGTTTATACACATGATGTACACACATACCTCCATACGTGCTGTTTCTATGCCACGATATAACGGCCCCTATGATGGGTACGCATGTGGTAGGGTTTTGCAACTATGTTATGGACATCGGCCACTGCTCACGCATGGCTGCTCCATGCACAGTACACGTGTCACATGTGTCTCCTGTTGCCATGTGTGTATGCATTGCTACGTTTTGACATGTGTGTTGACATACATAAAACATGGACTGTGGTATGGTATCACAGCTGTCACAGACAAACAATACAAGGGTATGTGTCCCAGTCAACACCGCTACACCCTCTAGTGGGGGCATACCACAGACATGGGTCCACTTTCCATTCGTGTGTGTAGCGCCGCGTACGCCGGTGCTATGCATGTAGTACAGCACAGGCTATGTATGTGTCATGTGTGCAGTCCATGCACACATCCAGACATTCACATGTATGACATATCCGGATGGTGGTTCACTCTGGTACAGCGGCAGTCATGTGTCACAGTTGTGTCAGGGCCGTGGTATGTGTGGAGCAGACATGTCCTTGTATACTGATATGGGTGGACTACATCACACATGTTGGATCACTGTTAGTACATGTGTGCTCTGCACAACTGGTGTACACTGCTATACAGACCTGTGGACATGTGTCACATGCTGTTGTTGAACCGTGTGGCATACTGCTGCACCGATGACATGGTGCTGGCATGGCAGCTACAGTGTTCACTGCAGTGTGTACATGTGTGACCTGCACCCGTGACGCCTGTGATATCATCTGTGTGTGTATGAGTAACTGCATGTGTGACCACCCTGTGCGTGTGGACAGGTTTACCTTACTGTGACCTGCAGTGTGTACACTCCGTCTACATGCTGGATGGCGCGTAGCAAATGCTAAGTGTGTGAGCATGCCCGGTTTCCTGTTGTGTAGGTGGACACACAGGACGTTCCACACTCTGCCCTTTCATGATTACACTCCATGTGTATGCATGTCTGCACTTTGCAAATGCTAAGTGTGTGAGCATGCCCAGTAAGCAGTTGTGTAGCTGGACACGCACTACAGTGCACACTGTGCCCTTCTGTGATTATACCCCGTGTGCATGTATGTTTCCCCTTTGCAACCGCTAAGTGTGTGAGCATGCCTGGTTTGCTGTTGTGTAGGTGGACACACAGGACGTTCCACACTCTGCCCTTTTATGATTACACTCCATGTGTATGCATGCCTGCACTTTGCAAATGCTAAGTGTGTGAGCATGCCCAGTGAGCAGTTGCGTAGATGGACACGCAGTACAGTGCACACTGCGCCCTTCTGTGATTATACCCCGTGTGCATGTATGTTTCCCCTTTGTAACCGCTAAGTGTGTGAGCATGCCCGGTTTGCTGTTGTGTAGGTGGACACACAGGACGTTCCACACTCTGCCCTTTCATGATTACACTCCATGTGTATGCATGTCTGCACTTTGCAAATGCTAAGTGTGTGAGCATGCCCAGTAAGCAGTTGTGTAGCTGGACACGCACTACAGTGCACACTGCGCCCTTCTGTGATTATACCCCGTGTGCATGTATGTTTCCCCTTTGCAACCGCTAAGTGTGTGAGCATGCCTGGTTTGCTGTTGTGTAGGTGGACACACAGGACATTCCACACTCTGCCCTTTCATGATTACACTCCATGTGTATGCATGTCTGCACTTTGTAAATGCTAAGTGTGTGAGCATGCCCAGTGAGCAGTTGTGTAGATGGACACGCAGTACAGTGCACACTGCGCCCTTCTGTGATTATACCCCGTGTGCATGTATGTTTCCCCTTTGCAACCGCTAAGTGTGTGAGCATGCCCGGTTTGCTGTTGTGTAGGTGGACACACAGGACGTTCCACACTCTGGCCTTTCATGATTACACTCCATGTGTATGCATGTCTGCACTTTGCAAATGCTAAGTGTGTGAGCATGCCCAGTGAGCAGTCGTGTAGATGGACATGCAGTACAGTGCACACTGCGCCCTTCTGTGATTATACCCCGTGTGCATGTATGTTTCCCCTTTGCAACCGCTAAGTGTGTGAGCATGCCCGGTTTGCTGTTGTGTAGGTGGACACACAGAACGTTCCACACTCTGCCCTTTCATGATTACACTCCATGTGTATGCATGTCTGCACTTTGCAAATGCTAAGTGTGTGAGCATGCCCAGTGAGCAGTTGTGTAGATGGACATGCAGTACAGTGCACACTGCCCTTCTGTGATTATACCCGTGTGCATGTATGTTTCCCCTTTGCAACCACCAAGTGTGTGTGAGCATGTCTGGTTTGCTGTTGTGTAGGTGGACACACAGGACGTTCCACACTCTGCCCTTTCATGATTACACTCCATGTGTATGCATGTCTGCACTTTGCAAATGCTAAGTGTGTGAGCATGCCCAGTACGCCATGCATGGAGACAGAGTACATTTGGCACCGCCTGATACTAGGCATGTAGCCATGGCCAATGACATCCTGCATAGCCATGGTGGCCGTCCAGGTGAGTTATATGTAGTTGCTATGCCACAATGGATGCCTACATCATGCACACAGGTTGCTCTCTCAAAGAGTGTACTGTCTGTGGTGCATCCCATATCCATTTTGTGATGTAGTGCTTCGTAGATAGTATTCCCGAGTGCAGCATTGCCGTGTTACTGTACGTCCACCTTGGGATAGTAACATGCTGTGTGACTGCTCACTCTGTATTCATTCCCTATCGGCATCCTTGCCTCTGCAGATGATATCACCCACCTAGGAGTATGCCTCTTGACAGTGCTGAGCTCAGTAATCTTGGTAGTGCGTTCTGTAAATGCATCATGCTGTAGTCTGTTCGTGTAGGTAGGTGTAGGTTCAACTCCCAGCCCTTTCCAGTGTGTGTGTGTGTGTGTGTGTGTGTGTGTGTGTGTGTGTGTGTGTGTGTTTCCAGCTGCCTCTGGAGACAGTGATGCTTTTAGACGCCTCACAACACATACATTTGCTATTAGCGTCTATCCCTTTGCGGATGATGTCACCCACCTAGAAGTATGCCTCTGACGGCGCTGTGCTCAGTAATCTCGGTAGCGCGTTCTGTAAATGCATCATGCTGTAGTGTGTTCATGTAGGTAGGTGTAGGTTCAACTCCCGGCCCTTCCCCGTGTGTGTGTGTTTCCAGCTGCCTCTGGAGACAGTAATGCTTTTAGACGCTTCACAACACATACATTGGCTATCAGCATCTATTCCTTTGCGGATGATGTCACACACCTAGAAGTATGCCTCTGACAGTGCTGTGCCCGGTAATCTCGGTAGCGCATTCTGTAAATGCATCTTGCTGTACTGTGTCCATGTAGGTAGGTGTAGGTTCAACTCCAGGCCCTTCCAGGTGTGTGTGTGTGTGTGTTTCCAGCTGCCTCTGGAGACAGTGATGCTTTTAGACGCCTCACAACACATACATTTGCTATCAGCATCTATACCTTTGCGGATGATGTCACACACCTAGAAGTATGCCTCTGACAGTGTTGTGCCCAGTGATCTCGGTAGCGCGTTCTGTAAATGCATCATGCTGTAGTGTGTTCATGTAGGTAGGTGTGGGTTCAGCTCCCGGCCCTTCCCCGTGTGTGTGTTTCCAGCTGCCTCTGGCGACAGTAATGCTTTTAGACGCTTCACAACACATACATTGGCTATCAGCGTCTATTCCTTTGCGGATGATGTCACCCACCTAGAAGTATGCCTCTGACGGTGCTGTGCTCAGTAATCTCGGTAGCACGTTCTATAAATGCATCATGCTGTAGTGTATTCATGTAGGTAGGTGTGGGTTCAGCTCCCGGCCCTTCCCCGTGCGTGTGTGTGTTTTTCCAGCTGCCTCTGGAGACAGTAATGCTTTTAGACGCTTCACAACACATACATTTGCTATCGGCGTCTATTACTCTGCGGATGATGTCACCCACCTAGACGTATGCCTCTGACAGTGCTGTGTTCAGTACTCCGTGTAGCGCGTTCTGTAATTGTGTCATACTGTCGTGCGATGGGGTAGGTAGGTGTAAGGTCAATTCCCATGCCTGCCAGCTGTTTGTGTGTGTGTGTGTGTGTGTGTGTGTGTGTGTGTGTGTGTGTGTCTATGCTCACAGCCGCATGGGTTCGTAGGTTATGGTTTTAGATGCTTCTCAACACACATATATCCTGCTGACATCTCTGTGTTTGCAGATGTTGAGATGCAGCTAGTGGACTGCCTGTGTGTCTGCTGTGGTTAGCGACCTCCGTAGTGTGTTCTCTACGTGCGTCCTGCTGTGGTGTGATAGGGTAGTGATGTGTAGGCTCCACTACCGACCTTGCCACATGTGTCTGTCTGTATCTCTCTCGATGTATATATATATATATATATATATATATATATATATATATATATATATATATATATATACATATTTTATGCCCATAGCGCTGCTCTTGCATGGACAGCTGTCTGTCCCATGTATCGCATATTTGCACAGCTTAGACATAGCAATGTGGTACGATGCAAATCCACACATTGTCCATGCAACGTCCGTGTTCCAGGAGGTGTTACATGCCCTAGAGACATCTGCTGTATATCTTGGCAGACAGCTATCCTTGCTGTACTGTCACTGTACCCGTACATGCCATAGACCTTGTGTATCATTGCCTGTTTATGGTGTGTTTATGTCTATCTGAGCTGTGTGCATGGTCGTGTGTATGTTCCACTATAATCATCTGTGCAGGTGTCACCAATATAGGTGATCCATGTAGACTGCTGTTTAATGAGCATTTCAGCACATACCTGCGGACAGTACTGCCCCTCCTACTGCAGCACATTACATCTTCTTGCAGTAGATAATAATGTTTCCACACACATGTATCTGTGTCTGTTCATAACACTCCACCTAATGGAGCGTATATCTGGACAAGGCCTTATGTGATAGTGGGACACTCAGGGCCAGTCATGACATGTTGCTCTTAGAAACATTGATAGTGGGCACAGTGATATGTTATGCATGCGTATGGCATTTCTGTCTGATTTGGTGTCTTCATCGCATGTTTGTCGTTGTTTCCTGCCATCAGTTATCATGAGGGCGCCGGACTGTTACTGTTACATGGAACACAGGACACATATGAGGCAGACTTCTACACAGTCTGCGTACATCTGTGCAGTTGCAGGGTATGTGTCTGATACAACATACCTACTGTCTGACTACAATACACAGACAGTGTATGGCGGCATGACAGACCACATGACATTAAATTCTATTTGCACGACACACCCACGTAGACAGTTGTATTCGTCACACAGGTCTACATCTGCTTATCCACAGTAATTGGTCTTTCATGTACCATATGTGTGCGTCGTATTTGCGCTTTCCGTCAGTGGCAGGGCTCACGTACGACCATGGGGGCCTGGTAATTGTTATGTTGACACTTCATGACACCCTGGGGGACACTTTACCTCTGTGTCTGATTACCTGCCACAGTGACCTTCGTGGGGCATACGTTGTCATTCACAATGTCCAGGGTTGCCACCTTTTCAAATGTCCAAAGTGGGACATTTTTGGTACAGACGTCAGATTTTGCAGGCCAAAATATACCCATGGCCAGTACAAAGGACAAAACTTCACTTTTTTGCCTAAATAAAAGCTTATTCTTGTACCATTTTAGTTGCTTATTCTGTTTCTTATAATATTTAGGTGTTTCAAGTACAGAATAACTGTTTTATACAACTTTTACAGAAAATATAGGAAATAATTTTGCTCTAAAATCTCAGGACATGTGCTATTTTTACAAATTCTTTGCAGGACACAACTGTCCAAAGAGGGACTGTCCCTCGCAAAGTGGGACGGGTGGTAACCCTAACAATGTCCGGGGTATGACTTATACATGTTTGCACATTTGTCCTGCTGTCTTTCTTCTCACCTGTCCGCCTACTATCACCAGTTCAGTACATGTATTTTGGACAGGTTAGCTCCTTCATACCCTTGACCTGTTGTCATTATGTGTACACGCCCTGACGGTTCGGCCTTTGCCCTTGTTACGTTTCACATAGTGATGTGCCTTACTAGCTGCTTGCTGCCTAGGCATTCCAGACTGTGCGGTAGGTGATAGTGACCGCTATTTCCATTGCATGATTACTGACACTCATAACATCCGTATTCATGGCTACGCCAGTATTCGCACAACGGTCTGACTTTGTATGGGGATTTTATAATATGGTCTCTATCTGTATTTCCTGTACTATGCCTTACTGCAGCTGTGTTATTCTGACAGTTTTCCAGTTATGGGTACCATCTTGGTCGTACGCATGTCCATCCATGGGAATCCCCTGCAGGACACTGATATAGGGCTGTACATATTTCCAACCTGCTTTCCGCATTATCCGGTGGGTGCTTTGCACCATTAGTGGGGATAAAGGAATGTGCTATACCCACATCCCTCCCACGGGGCGGGCCTACGGATTCTCTGCCAAACAACAACTAGGCCCATTTCTGCATACCCAGGTTCCCATGCCTGCAACCCTCTACGGTAGACATTACACATGGTTAATGTGTGCGGTACTGGGATGTGGACGCACTTATATGCACTCCCCACTCTAGGGATGTCTGTTCATATGTCCTGCATTTCATGGACACATGTGTCATCACCCTTGAACCCGCTTTTAGTGCATGTATAGCTAATTCGTATTTGCGGCTGTCACTTCTTTGCGTCAATCGTAGCAGGGGCTGCGAATGGATAAATATTTGGAGTCCTACAATGGACACCAGTGTGCATGTTTAAAGTGTAGAACTTGCTGGACTGTCACTTTCTGGCCAGTGATTTTGACTGCTGCTGTATGTTCCCCATTCGTGGATGTCTGTTTGACTACCCATAATATGTATTACTTGGCATATTTATATCTATGTGTCAGATATACGGGACATAGGTCTGTTGTGTGTACATATATACATGTAAACTCCTCGTTTCATACCTTGCTTTGTTAATGTCTGTGGATTACCTGTGTACACACATCTATTACCATACCATACCTTTCCACTGTACAGATACTGGCAGGGTGTACGGATGGTTGGCCCTTTATCTTAGGTGTGTTTTATATTGACCTGTGTCTATCTGTCAATTTGCTGGCATTTCATGTGAGACTTACGGTGGCACCTTCTGACAGGTAGGCCAGGCTACAAATGCATACCCTTCGTCAATCCCTGCTACTAACACACCCGTTATTCTATCCACTTTCTATGTTTGTCTTAGCACATATCATGTGTTTCACACTATTTGTACCAGTTCTTTGCATGGCATTGTCCGGTTCCATACTTTCAGAGGCTGACAGTTTTGAGACATGTATAACTAACGTGGGGGAAACAGCATTAAGTTACTCTGCTGTGAGCGGATCGCTTTGGCGCACTTGCATTTCCTCATTTTGGGTTACGCGCAGGCGCACATGCATATTGGTATTCTGGGTTACATATGTTTACTGAGTCTGTGTGCTTACGTGGCCTGTATTAGTTGTGACTGTTCCAGTAACATATCTCTGCTCCGGTTAACGGACGTATGTGGAACACACTTTCACCTTTACATATGTAACTGTCTTTGCGGCACAGATGCATTAATTACACATTCACATATATATGTTCTATAGTCATAATTCAAACGGGACTGCATTTACGTTGGCCGGTTGCTGTGACCACTACACGTTTGCTGTTCTGTCTCATTTATATGCATACCCATGGTACATCGCTACATTAGCATATCCCCCCCGCACTCACTTACGTCACTGGCATCCATTCTCCTGCTGGGAAAAGTGTGGTACTACATGTTACACATTCCCTATTCCCTAATGCTCTTGACCCAGGATGCATATGGCATAACCGCAGGGATATTCAGATCACAGAGGCTTATAGCCCCAACGCATACAGATATTTGATTGTCAGGGTGTTCATGTGGTGCTCTGGGTTTGGTTTTGTCCACCAAGTGTACAGAACTGCCCTGACCGTGTACGAATGTCAGATGAGGCACATGGACATGGTTTGTCCATGTTTATTATACCATCACCCCCCCATTATTCCACACCGTGCATGCTGCTTGGCCAGCGTGCCCATTGTAGATCGAGTTATAGTAATGGCAAATGGTCCGGTCACCCGGACCTATTTCCATTAGTATACCTCGGTATTTCAAACCTGTCTCGCTATGTTACATGGGTTTAACATAGCGTGCCAGCTTTAACTGAGCCACGGAGATGTCCGTTGCTTACTTTGAGGCAGTCTCGCTATGCTACATACATTTAACATAGCGTGACAGGCTGTACAACAAAGCAACGGGGACAGCAAGCTCTCCGTTGCTGTTTTGTAGTGTTTTGCTGTGTTAACTGGGTGTAACATAGCGAGACAGTTTTGACATTCGCAACAGACATCTCGCGCAGTACATCAGCACCGCCGCGGATGCCAGACATCTGCGGCTGGGCAGCAGACAGGCATACTATGCCATTATGTGGGGGAATTAATAGTTTATTTTCTTAAATGGTGTCATGGTATAATAGCAATGACCCACTTCTGGGTGTAGGTAATGCTGTATTTACCCATGGTTGCCTTTGTTTGGTCCCCAACCGTGGGTATATCCAGCATTACCCACACCCAGGCGAGGGTTATTGCTATAATATTCAATCCGTGTTCACAGACACGGGTGTTTGGACAACCGACAATGGCTTATGCTGTTGGCATACAATGCTGTGGGTGGTGCCGGTTATCATACATATTCCCTGTTGTGCGTTGTTCCCATTCACAATTGTCTATCCCCTGTCATCATTCATACGTGGATATTTATGTAGCACATGATTGGACTATGTATTACCTGCAGGTATGCTGTGTACAGTGGACATATGTGACAGTTGGTTACAGTGTATATGTGTACGTACCTCTGTGATACTGGGGACTACCAGACATCCTTCGCAGCATTTCATGCGTATGTACATACTATTATTCGGTGGCCTGTTGACAGTTGTGAGGGCACCGATTACATGTGTCCCTATTTGTGCACGCATTGTGTTAGTTTTTGTCCAGCTTTTGTTGCTGTCATGGGTTGGATGGTGGTGTTGGTGTGTCATTGGGCTGTATTTATACTGCCGATACGTCGGTGGGGGTTGGGGTTGGCACTTGTTCCTCTGTGTGGGGGGCCCCATTATGGACATTTGTGTCCTGCGTCGACACTTGCACGTGCCATATGTCCTGTGATATTAACGCAGTTGTGTATTTTTTATCTTCCTTACTACTTGCATGTTACAGGCATTTCGTATTTGGTACACATGACTATTATATTGGCTAGCTTAAGCTATTCACATTCTATGAAATAACCGTTCATTCTGGCATATACGTGTTATTCTATCCTTTGCATTGGCCATGGGTGTTTTACCGTACAGAACCACACATATTTACGGGTGATGCCCCACCTTGACAATCTGTGCATGTGGCAACCCTGCTGGGGTGACCTGCTTGGTGGACAGCTGTTCCGCCCTGTGTATTGTGTTTGGCATGTCTGCATAGCTAATCATCAGTACCGTGGCTGCACATACTGCTTTGTCCTGATGTGTACAGTTATAGACACCGTGGCGTGTGAACACCTATGGGGTTTCAAGAAGACAAAAGTTGTAACCAAAAGGCTTACAAAAGCAAGGGTAGGTGTCACAAGTGTATCCTGAGTTAGCGAACCTCCAAAATGAAGCACCAAAGTTAAGCAGAGCTTCAGGAACTGAAGTAAAAATCACGCTGGTACATTAGACTGTAGATAAAAACCATTCGTTTTAATGAGCCCAAAGCCAGGAGGTAAAGACAAAACAGATAGTGTAAAGCACAAATCACTGCTTGAACTTCCTCAGACTTACAACAGTATTAGCACTGAGTGTCTCTTAAATACTTTAATTAATAAGGTTAATTAGTTAATTAAAAAAATTAGTTAAAAAGGCAGTCCTACAAAAACAATCCTAAAAGGACAATCCTAAACGAACCACTCAACAAGCCTGAACATAGAATAAGTTAGTTTAGCAAGGTGAATTTGTCATAAATATAAAAAATAATAAGTAAATAAATCCTAATAAAATATTACACCAAAACTGCAGGACCTACTGTTATTCACAGTAATAAAAAATTGGCAGTAATAGTTTTTTCAGACAGATAACATAAAAGTATAAAAAACAAAAACATATAAGCAAACCAACATTCCATTCACTATTGTAATGTATATACAAGTCATCCATGTGTGATATAGGATGACCATAGCTAAAAGTGTCGCACTAGAATATACACCAACTAGGTAAAAGTTGTACAAAAGAAAACCACTCTATCTTAATAAACAATTCAGTTTAAGAATACACATAATTGAATAATGTTCATTAAGACCAGGCAGTTTGTGTGCTGCCAAACGTAACTGCCAACATAATTCCTTTCCTTTCTAACTGTAATTTCAAAAGGTTGTCATTAACACAGTTGTTTGTCAGTTGTAATTTGGTCAATGGCCATAAGTCAAATGTGTGTGCCTACAAAAAGATGTTACAATGTTTCGCATAGCGTTTATCATCCATCCCTTATTATTTGTCAGCCAGCACATGTGCATTATAGTCTCCTCTCAGGCTGTCGGTCTTCCCTATGTAAAAAATGCGGGCAGAGTTTGCACTGTACCCAATATACCACATACCATGCTAGCATTCCAAACTCTGAAAGTGTTGTTCCCTACTGTAAATGAATCAGAGGTGTTGATATGTGTGCATTGCCTACATGCCACGCATTTTTGGGTACCCCCCATAGTTTTTCGTCCCACATTCTTTCTTTCTAGAAGGTCCTTCATGTTATTACCCCTCTTAAAAGTAATTTTAGGTCCAGGACCCAAGACTGTGGTTAAATCTTTCTCTAGAGATAGACATGGGGTTTCGACAGGTCAGTAAACAGACGCAGGATGTACACATTCTGCCGACACATTCACATGCAGCCATTTGGACCTCAGTACCTGGGATGGGATGTTGACATGTGGGGTACATATTTGCATGCCTGTCACTGCCTAGGACATTACTGCCTACTACATATGGGGTATACCCGCTCTGTGTAGGTGTGCAGCTGCGCAAGGCTGCTAGCTGGATTAGGTGGACATTCGGACATGGGTGCGGGTTACGTGCTATGACGGGGTTGTTGTGTATTACATTTGCATGCATGGGTTCTGCTTGTGGATATTCCGGTTCAGCATATGCCATCCTATGTGTATGTGACAGTTACATTGCTGTGTCTAGCACATTTTACTATACACATGTTTGTGTGTGTTTGGGATGTCTAGTTTCTTTCTGGTTTTTATATGGCCACGACTGCCCAGCTGTGTACTATCACTACCACTGTGGGACTGCTGGTGACCATGCCCATGGGGCTAGTCGTGTGTAGTTGCGGCGCGCTGACATGATGCAGTACACCTCCACTGGGTATGACTGCTGACAGTGCAATGCATGATGGACACGGTATTCCAAGTATCCTTTGTTCCATGAACGGGAACATTTTGTACTTCGTGCATTTATGTTTGGTTCTCCATATTGTGTGGGCGGGTACTATGTTGCATACTCTGCATACGTTTCATTGTCCACGGACACTGGTAGGTGCGGTTACTATTGCAGGCGGCCTGTGAGAGTCAGCACTTTCAGTTGCTCATCGCCTGCCGGCTTGGCCACGCCTCCGAGCGCATCCTAGTTAGGCTCCCTGGACTCGCGCACGTGCCCTATGCATGTGGTTGTGGTTGCAGCGCACACTCATTACTATGCATGTGGCGCTGCTACACCAGTTGTACGCTGCACGGCCGGCGCAAGCCTTACACCGGCCTTGCGCCGAGCTTCATGAATCCGGGGGCATGTTTATTTAAGCATTCTATCAGTATCTGTAAATGGACTATATTACCTCCTACTTTTGAGATGTTCATAGAGTTAGCACCACAGTTTATATGCTTAGTGACAAATCAAACATTGTCATATGCCTTGAGAAATCCCTTGGTAGGTTGCCTAGGTAATGTAACTCATTTGAACTGGCATAATAAAACATACCTTTTCTCCTAAAACATATATTAATGTATTCATGCCTGGTCACCAGATAAGCTAAAATATCATAATTTGACTTCCAACCTAAATTCTCTAGAAAAGTATTGAACAATATGCAACATCTTGAAAAATATTTACAGGCAGTAAATCATAGTATTTGACATCATGAAATGACAAGTATTACTACAGGGAATGAGTTGGTTAGTTTAGCCAAGAAAACAGAGTCTGATACAGCACATAATTGGTGGGATATATTTACCAGATGGTCAGCATCCGGCACTAACCTGTTGAATTGTTTAATACACCCAATTTTAGTTCTACTGATTGTTTTGATTTTATTGACATTCTGAAATTGTGGATTAACTTATTGTGTTTACAAAATGGAAAATACGGTATTGAATGTTGGATATAAGTGAGTCAATAGTCAAAGGGTTGAATGTGATATGAATGTGATACGAAAGAGGGGCGCATTGAGTAAGTGTGATTATTTGACTGTTGCCTCACTATATCTCGACATTCTCTTTTTTTCTTTATCTCTTCCTTGACATATGAAGTAATGCGATATTCTGAAAGTGTCAGCAGGCAAGAGAGATGATGCTGTGCTCCAAAACAGTTTAGCGATTTCAGCAAAGTCACTACATGTGATTACAAAATATGTCTTGTATGTGTATGTGTGCTGGACTATTCCAGTAAAGTACTAAAACTTGAAAAGTCATTGAAATATTCCAGTGTAAACAGTCTAGTGATTTCAGCAAAGTCACTACATTTGATTACAAAATATGTCTTGTATGTGTACGTGTATGTGTGCTGGGATATTCCAGTAAAGTACTAAAACTTGAAAAGTCATTGAAATATTCCAGTGTAACACTTAAAAATTGCAAAATCATTGCATATGGCAGAAATTGCTTTTCCTTCTGGGGTGGGTGGCCAACACCATAAAATTATCTAGCTACAGCCTACACTGAAACAGTACTGATTCTCATGACTTGTGGTAAACAACTTGGTTATGTATAGCTGGGGCTTCCTGCACTCAGGCAGAAGCCTCACCTGTGGAGTGGATGCACTGCCCAGGACTGTTTTCCCGATGAAGACTCCTGCCTGACTGCAACGGGGCTTCCCAGTCAAGACTGAAGACAGGATAAAGCTTTCTCTTTATCAGTGATGTATACCTTGTTTTTAAAATGTATTGGCTAATTTCCTATTTTAGTTAAATAGAGTTTATTTAGTGTTCTGTTTAGTGACAGAAATAAAGTTTGTTGCTAAATAATTTCTTTAGTGTGAAGTAAATTATTTAAAATCCTGCTCATTATGCAATACAACCATATTCTTCAGAAATACTGTCTAAACAGTTTTGCTAACAAGACCATCATATTTTCTAATACAAGTGGAAAAAGAATTAAAAAATAGGGAAGCGTCATGGAATTGCATACAGTAAAGTTATCTGTTTTAAAACTAAATTGACTGAATGCACACCTGTACAAATAGAGTGCATGTGAATGCTTTAGAGATAACAATAAATCTCATATATATGTATATATATATATATATATATATATATATATATATATATATATATATATATATATATATATATATATATATATATATATATATATATATATATATATCTCTCTCTCTATATATATATATATCTTATGTTTGTGTGTGTGCATGTGCGTGTGTGTGTGTGTGTGTGTGTGTGTGTGTGTGTGTGTGTGTGTGTGTGTGTGTGTGTGTGTGTGTGTGTGTGTGCTCTCCTATATGTACAACATGATTTCTTTTGTACTTGTGCTAGGGGGACCAAGTAATGGGCAATATTTGAATAGTAAATACCGTGCAAATGTCATTGTAAAAAAAATTTGAAAAAATTTGTTTGCAAGTAATAAAAAGGTTTGTCATTTATGTTGTGGGAATGTAGTTGACTTTCTTTTTCACTTGTTACTGTAACCATAGTGATATGAACTTACTAGATGTATGTTTACTCGTACAAATGTTTTTATATACACTGCTCATTCCTCTACTAAATCTACTCCTTTCTCAGTCCAGTTCATGGCTACAAGAGTCAGCTGGCCAGTTTTTTTACATAATTAGCAAATAACTATCTAAGTAAATAAATAAAATGTTTATAAATTTACACGTACTGTCTACTTCTATTAAGTGTTTTCATAAGGGAATGGCTAGGTGTTAAAGCTGACACACCCTATTAGCATCATTTGCAAAATATGCAAAAATGCAACACAGACAAAACCAGATTTCTTGTTTCTGTTTGCAATGTGTGGGTGGTTTTATCGGCTACATTTATTTGCATGGTTGCTGTTGTTGAGCCACAGCTTGCATGATGTCTAAGATCTTCACCTCACAGGCACAAACTATAGGGTTTGAGCCTCACTCCCAACCTCTGCCTGCCTGGATTTTGCATGTTTAACCTGTGTCTGTGTGTGTGCATGGGGGGGGGGGGGTGCTCCTTCAACTTCCCAAAAGCATGCTATATTTCCAGCTCAAAGATGGAAGGTACAGGTAATCAGCTGAAGTTGACAGGTATGCCAACAGAATACACAGAAGAGTACAGGTGTGTAAAATCTTCCCATAACTGCAACTGTCCTTCTCTTCACAGTTGCATTATTCTTGAAAGAAGGGATGGCCCGTCCTGGGCAGCCCATCACTTGGTCGGTATGGTAAAGCTTGAAAAGGATCTTGTTTGCTCCGTACATCACATTTCTGCTCCTCATACAGAATGTAAGGCATAAAAGGGATATATAGATGCAACTACCCAGATCTGAATTGACCCAAAAGAGAAGAGTCATCATAGGACAAAGGAGTCCATGCATATCCAGAAGAAAAAGAAATGTAGAATAAAGAAGAGAAGGTTGGAAGGAGGGAGTGAATATTGCAATGGTGAAGAGAAGGACATCCACTGCTATGGTAACATTTTACACAACTGTACTATGTCCTCCTAGATCACTGTTGTAGTATTCTTGAAAGAAGGCAGAGTCAAAACGCTCAAACAACAGAATGGAGTTGGAAGGCTGAGAAGATCCCTCAACAAACCTACATAAAATGGTTTCAGCAAAACCTGCTGTGACCCTAGAGACTGTATCTAACTTATAATGCTTAGTAAAGGTTTGCACTGTAGACCAAGTAGCAACTTCAAGGATGGAATTGGTGTCCAACTCCTTGAAGAAGGCACCAGAAGAGGAAACAGCCCTAGTAGAATGAGCTCTAAAAGAAGCAGACAAAGACTTGCCATAAAAGGAATAATGAAAAAAATAGCCTTAGATATCCAGGAGGAGATGGTTTGCTTAGAAACAGCCAAACCCAATGTTCTGGGATGAAAGGAAACAAAAAGCTGGTCAGATTTATGAATAGTCCTACTTTTATCCAAATAGTACCTGAGCTGTCTGTGCAAATCCAAGGTATGCAGGGCCATCTCAGTAGTAGACACATGAAAAGGGAAAAAGGACAAATTATTTACCATATTGGGCATAAAAGAAGGATTAATATAAAGGTACATCCTGTCCCTGTGAAAAACCAAAAAAAGAGGAATGTCCATAAGGGCCTGGAGCTTAGAAACCTTCCTAGCAGAAGTAAGAGCCAGTAAGAAAACAGTCTTTTAGGTACAATCCTGTAAAGTAGCAGAACCTACAAGATCAAAAGGAGCATGAGCCAAATTTTCCTAAACAAAATTAAAGTCCCAAGGAGGAGGAATGGGTTTTCTTGGAGGCCAAATATGCAGGATGCCTTTAAGAAATTGTTTGACCTCAAACAAGAAGACAAAGTCTGAGTCAAGGGCAGACAAGCAGGAATGGCTGAAAAATGGGCCTTCACAGAAGAATAGGCCAAGCCAAACTGGAGCAACTCACACAATTAAGAGAGGACGAGTGGAAACTGGTTACCAGCATGGCACCAGATCTAAAATCTCTTTCATTTGGGCATATAAGATTTTCTGATTGAGAGTTTCCTTGCCTCCTGTAAAACCCTGAGCATGTCCTCAGAAAAGAGGTGCCAGAAAGGGGTCAAAACCCTATCACCCACAATGTCAGTTACAGAGTGGATAAGTGGGGATGGATGAGGGACCCCTTGTCCTGTATGAGGAAATCCAACCAGTGAGGTAACTTGTGATGACTGACCCTGGCCAGATGCATCAAGAGGTGGAACTGGTGCTGTTGCATCCAAAAAGGAGTCACTAGCAAGATTTCTGGGGATTCCAGCTGACTCACCTGCAGGACTCTTGGAAGTAGAGGAAGAGGAGGTAAAGCATAAAGAAACCTCCCCTTCCAAGGAAAGGAAAGGGTGTCCGCCTTCCAGGCTAGATGGCATAGCACTCTGGAACAGGACAGAAGAAGCTACCTGTTCAGAGAGGAGGCAAAAAGATCTACCTGAGGACTATCCCACTGATGGACAATGTCCAGAAACATGCCTCTGTAAAGTATCCATTCGTGAGCCTGTGTTTTGGACCTGCTCAGAGACTCTACCACAAGATTGTCCTCTGGACGCACGTATATTGTCTGAAGAATTAACGGATAACTGAGAGCCAACCCCCAGGCCTGAAGTGGAATCCTGCAGAGGTGGTAAGATTTTGTGCCCCCCTGCTTGTTGACATACCAGATCATTGTAGTGTTGTCTGTGTACACCTTCAAATTGTCCGGATAGAACATGAGATGAAATGCAGGAAGGGCCAGAATCACAGCCTTCTTCTCTTTGATGTTGATATGGTCTGATTTCTGATGGGGGGACCAGAGACCCTGAACTTTCAGGTGACCAAGAGATGCCCTCCTACCCCATGTCCAAGGCATTACTGACCTGCTCTTAAGCAAGGACTGGAAGCTGAAAGGGTCAGCCTGGGTTGAGAGTGAACTGTCAAATGCACCACTCAAATTCCTTCTTTAGACAGGGAAGGACAGGTACACTGGAAGTCAGAGGGAGTTGATGCTGCAGCCAAACCAATTTGAGGTACCATTGACCCATCCACATATGCATTCTGTCAACAGGAAGCATTGGAATAGGAGAGGCCTTGATTCCCAGGGCCCAACGAAACACCCTGACTAGCATGGTAGTCAGGGAAGAAGAAAATGAAAAAAGGCTGACAATGACAATATCTTTGGAGGTGGGAGAGAGGCCATCATTGGCACCGACTGAATCCTGAAAGACAGATACACATTATCCTGACAGGGAATCAGGACAGACTTTTGGAAGTCGATAGTAAACCCCAGACTTTGAAGAAGAGAGATGGTGAACAACAGATCCTGCAACAATCGACTGGGAGAAAGTGCCTGAAGCAACAGGTTGTCTACATAAGGAAAAATCTGAATGTGTTGGAGCCTGCAGAAGGCAATTGCAGTAATTATGCATTTTCTGAATACCCTTGTGGTAGTATAGAGGCCAAACAGTAAAGCAGAGAACTGAAAATGAGAGGAAGACACAGAAAAATGTAAAAATTTCCTGCAATGAGGGTGAATAGGGATATGAAGATAAGCATCTTTCAGATCCAAGGATAGCAAAAAAGCCTGGTGTAGTAAACAAGTAACAGAGTTTGAAGAGTAAGCCTCTGAAAAGAAGGGATCTTGTGAAAGGTGTTCACCTGGAGAGATTCAAAATAGAGCTCCAAGTGACCTCCTTTCAAGGAACCAGGAACATCCTGGAATAAAAAAAAAAATCTCAATTGGGAAGGGGGGGGCAGGTCTCTTGGTTCAACAAACCTCTAGGAAATTAATAAGCTGCTCTAGAGGAGGTTGAGGAATCTCAGAAAAAGGAGGGAGAGATGTCCATGCCAAGAAGTAACCCCAACAGATGATGGAAAGAACCCAAGAGTCTGAAGTGATGAGATGCCGATTGGAAGACAAATGAAGAGGGGAAGGGACAAAGGAACCTGGTCTAAAGGTGGGAGGGATTTGTCAGAGAAGCAGGCTTATCAGAGAAGGGAGGTTTCTAGGCCACAGAAATCTGAGAAGTCAGCAGAGGGGGCTTGCTTCCCACCCTTCCTGCCCATAGAGGCCTGGCAGAGTTGCATGCAAAAAAAGCAGATCTAGCAGGATAAGTCATCTGAAACCTAGGGATAGGAGAGACAAAAATATGTTTAAGGTCTTGCATAGCTTTGCCTTTCTCTTGAAGAGACTTAAACAAGTCAGTAGCAGCAGTCCCAAAAACATGAGTATTGTCCAAAGGAGCATCCAACAACTTGGCCTTAATGTCCTCTGAATGGTACTGGAGATGAAGCCAAGAATAGCACCTACTGACAGACCAAAAAACCAAAGCCTTAGAAGAGGCATCAGCAGCATCATAGCTACACTTAGTAGAGAGGTGAGCCACTTGAGAAGCAGAACCTAAAACAGATAAGGCAGAGGATTTGCCATCAGAATCAGGGAGGGCAGAGATAACCTCACACACCTGAGGAACCAAGGCCAGAGCATACCTGGTCATGTGGGTCTGGTAATTAACAGCCCTAAAGGCCAAAGTATAAGCAGTGTAAACTTTCTTGCCAACACTCTCCACCGCCCTGCTATTGTTATCAGAAGACAAAAGATTGGAAGAGGACAAAAGTTTAGAAGGCTTGACAGAAGAAACTGGCACCACAGCAGGATCAACAGAAGGACATTTAAATAAAAATAGACAATCCTCAGGAACCTTATAGATCCTATCAGGTTTCTTAGGAGCAGGAGGTTGAGAATCAGGAGTCTTGGAAGGAGCAATGAAAATATCTAACAAGGCAGCCAACACAGGAGGAACTGCCAATGGTTTAGCAGTATCCACCTGAAGCAACTCATAATATCTTCTCTGAATATGCAACACTTCAGCAGAATCCCACTTAAAGAGTTCCATCATCCTAGCAATTGTGCCCCCAAAAGGACAACTCCTTGAAAGGAGAGTCAAGATTAACAGACTCTGCATCAGAACTGTAAGTCAAAGGCAAAGATATCTGTGAAGAACAGGGCAAAGACCCCTTAACAGACAGGGAATTCTCATCCAAGGAATCTGTTTCCCTAAACCATTTAGAAGGGGTAGAGGTCCAAAGAGGAGCAGGAACTGAAACCCCTTGAGGAGGCTTTAGGGCCATTAAGGCAGAGAACAAGCTCCAAGTAAACTGCTGCCATTCTCTTTGAGGATCTGAAGGACAAAGAGACACATGCTTCAGTTTTTATCTTTTCTTAGATGGGATATCAGCCCTAACAAATAACAGATGTTCTGACCATTGGCAAGATTCGAAAACAGAACCCGGAACTTCCTCCCTGACCAATATCTGCAGAATCCCTCTAGGACCATCTGAGATAACCAACCATGGTTTTCCCTCGATGTCCAGAGCAGATGCCTGCAAAGCCTCAGAGGACATGTCAAATGATGGATCTTATGCCTGCTTGCAGCAGGGTCATGGCAGAGGAATTCAAGGTAAACACCAAATGGCCTACAGAGCTATTACCTACTTTGAGAAGGACATTCGGTGAAGGTTGGACAGCTAAAGAATCCAGCAGAAACTTCTTGGTCTTCTTCTTATATTTTTTGCCAAGGATGGTCTGCATCCCTCATTCAAGGTGTCAGCATACAAGCTAAATCCTTCTGCCCCCACAGTGCTTTTGTAGCCAGAGTCCAGCTGATGGACATTACAACATAACTAACATATCAAATCTAAAACAGGATTTCATGAGGGTGGCTCTGCTCAATGTCAGATGTCTCAGCAACAAAATGCCTAACCATAAGGCTCACCTACATTTGGAGTAAATCCATGTTTGTGTAATTATTGAAACTTGGTTACAGAATGCACTCTCTCCATACTTGGGTTTTGTGGCGACCATGCCTTCATATTCACTGGCTATTGCGTTGGCATCTCCATATTTGTTGGGGACCATATCACTTTTAGATAGATTACTACAGACCCACAAGTGAAATTCACTGAGGTCCAAATCACTATCAGTTTATAGCCTGTTGTAGGACACCTTCTATGTCCTGTGACAATCATATAAGATTCATAAATATATCTCTCAACTGTTCAGACTTTGCAGAATGTCCAGATTTTTGCCTCATATTTTGATCTGTTCCTCATAAAATTTGTGATTTTCTGGAAAATCACTAAGATAACCTTGAACTGAAGTCAATAAATAATGACATACATTTGAGTTTCAGACTTCATATCCTTCAGAAAATGCATGTAAACACAAACCCTGTTATTTTAGCAACTTTGTAAGTTTATAAAAGTAATATTTAAAATGTATCTCTGTTTTTAGGCCTCTGCCCCCCCCCCCCCCATTATGTCAGGCTTTGTCCATATTTCTAGCACAAAGAGGTTGAGAGGTATATTGATGAATTCTCTATAAACAAGACCTCCATTATTTTGGGAGACCTTAACAATCATCAACAAAATGTCCCAAATCTCTTAGATTTCATAAACAAACGCTCCCTGGACCAGATTATTAAAAAGTCAACTGCACTTCAGCAGCAGTGACTGACAATGGTATGACAGATACTGCCACCAGAGCAAGTTCTCCTTCCAATGATTTTCTGGTGCTTTGTGGCCTGTGCCTGATATATTGCATCACTATTTGCTGTGCTGATTGTACATGTTTCAAAACCTGATCTGTCATATGAAAAATGTCACTACATTGACAAAGTAGTGAAACAAGACAGAGGCACAGGGAACTAATCTAAGGGGCGGCGAAAGCCAACACATTCTGGCTAGGCTTACATATGCCCTCGGGCAGATAGCCTAGTACTTAACCTATAAAAAAACAATATTGTGCAAAGTTCACTTATTTACAGCCAGTCTTCACTTGTCACCACAGAGACAGTAATTTGTTCGTCATGTCTACTTTTAGGAGTAGAGTGACAGTGACAGCCACAATAGCAAGAAATGAAAAGCATATCCCCGATTGGTGCTGTGTCCATGAGTTGAGATGCCTGGCCTAACTATTAGTTTACTTTAGATTTTTATATATATTTGTAAACTAAATTAATAAGATTTACATAACCAAGTTGACTAAAGTCATGCCACGATGAATAAGACCTGTTATTTCTGCCACAACAGGAAAAATGTAATTGTTTCCATTCTAAATAAATTATGATCTGAAGATACACAGAACTCAGCATTGGTTGAGTCATTTTTAAATTAGTTTATGATGTTAATAATGAGAAAGACACAGGTTACAGTAGCTAGATGGCACTGCAGTATTACATTCGGCATCATTTTCAATTTAGTTCATACAAAACAAATAATGATCATTCGTCATAACAGATGTGCAAATGAATATCTTTACAAGTCAAAATTCGGAACCTGTAAAGCAGTGTAATGTCATTTTCACGCTTATAATGGACCATAGGCAAAGACTTTTAATTTTGTTGACTGCTACCCTAGTTTGGAAAATACTTTGCCTAGCCACTAAAGCTCACCCTGTAAGCTGTGAAGTACACCGTACACCCTGTAAAATAATGAAAACAGGTGAGCAGTTTAAGGGGGTTGTGATGCACATGGTACAGTAATAAACAATTGCATATTTGCTATTAAAGTAAAAGTAGATTTGTAGAGAAAATTACTGGTTAGGCAGGCACACACACCCCAGCGCCTGGAAGAACAAAGGATATTTCTTACATTAAAAAATATGTTCATTTATATAGACTTTCCTTGACTGTTAAATAACGCTTGGTGCTTCTTGCATAATTCACATTTGTAAAGTTTGCAACACCACCTGATAAATGAGGAGGCATACCACTTTTGAAATTTGGCCTGTAGTGTCTTTCCTTGAGGAGTGGTATAGGGTGATAATGTTCTGGCATAACCTTATTGAGGTCAGAAGATTTTGACAGCTTAGGAAAAAATCCCTGAGTGTAGAAATGGAGATCTGCGTCTGGATACTAGGCCTGGGAGAATGGAGGGAAGGAGGGGAGGGGTTAATCATTTAAGTGGAGTTGAGGGGCTGAGGGATAAAGAACATGGAAGCTTCTCTGTGCAATGCTGACCCACAAAGAGGCTTGGAGATTAGCAGCATTACTAAGGGAGGCAGTCATATGCATCGTAAACAGGACATCACCAATGGCCGGCTTGACCACAGGTGAGTCCTTAATTTTGGCTACATCAGTGCCATGTGATGAAGGAAAAGCAATTAAAGCAATTCATGATTCCTGGCTTCCAAGTTGTCAGCAGCCTCCTGCCTCTGATGAGATCTGCTCAGACATAAGGTGCACAGCAGCATAAAAAGTAGAGGGAAGGTATATGTAAAGAGAAAGACACCAATGAACGCGCTGGGTCGCTTGGGAGCCAAAAGAAGTAATTTAAAAGTTAAAATCAGTTTAATTAGTATCATTCTATATTAGGATAGGAAGGCCCCATAAATCTTTGCACATATATAACCATGGATACCTGGTAGTACAGGGTCCAAAAGGCCTTGTACTTCCACAGCATATATGTACACATGGACAGCCAGTAACACTAGGCTAAACAGGACTTAAACTGCACCAGCCCATGCACCCCACACACACATACACACACACACACACACACACACACACACACACACACACACACACACACACACACACACACACACACACACACACTTAAACAGGGTCGTTGGCAGTATAACTTCTATCAGGTGTTGCAGTGTCAGAGCAAATATGTGATTATTGTGTACCATAGAATGCAATCCATCAAATCTTCATCTGAGACAATATATATGTATATATGGGGACCTGATAACCTGATAAAACTGGTGGCCGCATGCTGTCACTACTGTTATGTATACATGTGTAGGAGGGAATACAGGTCCCAGTAGGCCTTATGCTGTCCTAGTAGGTATTTATAAATATGAAGTTGGAATTACAGGCCCCAGCAGGTTTTATGCTGTCACAGTAGGTACATACAGATATGAAGCTGGAAATACAGGGCCCAGCAGGCCTTATCCTGTCACAGTAGGTATTTATACATATGGAGCTGGAATTACAGCATTATGCTTTCACAGTAGGTATTTATACATAAGGAACTGGAATTACAGGGCCCCAGCAGGCCTTATGCTGTCACAGTAGGCATGTTTGCCAATGGAGCTGCAATTACAGGGCCCCAACAGGCCTTATGCTGTCACAGTAGGTATTTATACCAAGGGAGCTGGAATTACAGGGCCCAAGCAGGCATTATGCTGTCACATCAGGGATATACATGGGGATCTGATAATATAGGGCTATGAAGGCCTTTTACTGTCACTGCGGTATGTATGCATGGGAATCTGGGAATACAGGGCCCTGCAGGCTATTTGCTGCACAACAGGTAAGTGTACATGAGAAGATGAGAATGCAGGGTGCAGGCCTTGTGCTGCACAACAGGTAAGTGTACATGAGAAGATGAGAATGCAGGGTGCAGGCCTTGTGCTGCACAACAGGTAAGTGTATTTTGAAATCTGGAAATACAGGACCGTACAGTCTTTGCGTAGTCACAGTAAGTATGTACACCTTGGTAACTGGTAATATAGGGCCCTATAGGCCTTATGCTATCACAGCAGGTATGTACACATGTGGAGCTGGTAATACAGCAGGTAAGTAAATGTGAGGATCTGGTAATACAGGGTTCAGCAGATACTCTTCTGTTATAAACACACAGGGACATACTAAAGTGGCTACGTATGACCTAGCAAGCCTTATACTGACAAAGAATTGAAGGATAATTGATGAGAATGTAGTAAATGGTCCTATAGGCCTTGTAGTTGTGTACCACGCATGTGTAGCCACCTCTGTTAGATGAAGCGATAAAGCCTCAAATGTGTCTCAGACAACCCATGTTAGCTGCTTGCCCTCCACATAAGTATAAAGTTGGGGGATAGGACAGAACCTGTGAATGCTGAGAGGAAATGCTAGGAATTCACTGCAAGAACTTTATCTGGATAGAGGCTCAGGCATGGCAGCTCTCACTGCACAGAGAATAACTGTATATAAGCCCAGTGAGCATGCATGCTGTATCTGAGCACTGAATATGTATGTTGTATTTGAGCAGTGAGCATGTATGCTGTATCTGAGCATGCATGCTGTATCTGAGCAGTGTGTATTTAGAAGAACCCACCCATATGTAGCTCAGCAAAGGAAGACATTGCACTGAGCAAGCTAAGCAGGGGGTGGAAGGGGGAGGCACTTAAAATTTAAAATCTGATTCACTCAGGATGACAGCCACCTCATATTCTGAGTATCAGCCTTCATAGTCTGACATTTAAAGGATGACTGCTGAAAAGCTAACCCTCTCTGATCCCTTCAGAAAGCGGATGTACCCCCCTACAAGTTCTTTTGGGTTGCTAATCTTGTCAGATAGCCTGGTGGCAATAAAGTGTCTCACTGATAAGTCTCTACCCTCCACAGAGAGAGAAGAGCCCTATTAGAGTGCTACTTTCGGAGGAGAAAAGTAGTTTTGAAAAATGGGTTAATAGGAACATCCAGGAGGAACATGTTCGCCAGAGTAGAAAGGGCCAAAAGTATGCATACCTGGAATGCTTGAACCACAGGCTATACAGACATTGTACTGACAACATAAAGGATTAGGAATAAGGTAACTGTTCAGAATGTAAGGTGCTGGGTGCAAGTAACTTAGTAAAACATATAGAAAATTAATAAATTCTTCTTTCCAGAGGCAAAAACAGTCCAGTTAAGGATCTAAGCAGATCATTATTCAACAATGGACTTGCATCTTTGTCTGATTCCAAACTGAAAATTAAACAGCTTAAAAAGTATCATTCCAGGGAGGAGAGAGATACCAGGTTTGCTGTGGTAGAGATGGTCTGGCTGATGAAAAGACTGAATCTCCATCTGTACAGCCAGTAGAGGGGGTCTGTACCTGATGACTCCATCTAACACTGAAGTTACAAAGTCTTATACCATTTTTTTCATTTTAACAGTTTTAAGTATTTCTCATAAACATTCCTTGAGAGAAGTGATAAACCACCTCTGAAAAAAGGAGGTACTGCCAGCACAGCTAGCTGGAATTTTGTAAATAATTATATGCATTTGTGAATATCAAACTAATTTATATAAGATGCTTCCGTTACAAATGTATTAGAACTATATGTGTATATCAAACTGCTTTCTACAGATGTTTGTGCTGAAAAGGTAGTTGTAAAGTGCTTGTGTTAAAATATATCCTCAGTGTGCCCTGTTGTAAGAGAACAGAAATGTATATGCACTATTGTAACTGTTTAAATATATATGCTTTAATAGAGGAAACTAGAGGGTTAACCTCAGTCCAACAAACTTTAGAAAAAATTGAACATATAAAGAATAACATCAGAGGGGGGTCATGGGAAGACACCATAGGTTTTAGAGAATTATGGTGGCAGATCACATTGCAAGCAAATAAATCCCCAGGCTTGAATGAATATATTTCAATTTTACCTCTACTGAAACTAAAGGCAGCTAAAATATAATCCTGAGTGCAATAAATTATCTGGTCAATAGATGGTGCTATTTGATGAAATATATGTTATTGGATTGGAAGTTTTATGAATGTTAACATTTTTACAAACATGTATATATAAAATATATTTAGCCCCTGCAAATATGAATGGAATTGATTTTAAAGTGATGAAGAGATATAATTTAAAGTTTTTTAGAGAAATGTGATGTATTTATGTGATTAACAGCACTAACAGGTTTCACCTCATATCATGCGTTCCGGCCCCAAAATCCGGACAACACCAAGAAAGGAGGGGGGGTGTCCATATTCATAAAGCCACACCACAACTCAAGTTGGTAACACACGATGATGCATACCAACTCATTCAGGTGCACCATAAACTAGCAGACCATGCTCAAGAATGCTCTGCAATTTGTAGCATGTCCTCTCAAACTCAGGAACCCTCTTGGCCCCCTTGAAAACATTGGTGACTTTAACTACCCTAATATAGACTGGGAACACTACTCAAGCGAACCTCTTAAAACAAAGAAGATTCCTGAGTTCATAAACTCAAATGCCATGGAACAATCCACCATCCCCACAAGGAGGAGAAAACATACTTGATCTCATCATCACCGAACATGGGATCAAAATGGCCTCTGCAGTATACCCTCCTCAGGTGAGATCAGATCATAAACTAATCTCGCTGGAGGTCCTCATCCCACCCCCCACCTGAAACAAAAGACCACAGTGAAAAACTTCTCTCAAAGCGATTTCACACACAAAAAAAACTTGTGTCTCCCTTTAAGGCCCTGAGCCAGCAGTAAACATTACCGTAACAACCCTGAATGTCTCTTATACCTTTACTACCAGCCAGCACAGGACTGCTGCATGATCAGGCAATCCCAAACAAAACTAAGACTCTCTGTACCAAAAGCAAAGTCCAGTCTGGTGGCCCCAGCCACAAACAAAGCTCTACAAATGAACTCAATGAGAATTAAACCCACAGTTAGGACACAGTGTTAATCTTTAGCCTCACCCAGGATTATCTGACCAGACACCTGCTGCAGCTTGAAAGGCCCCAAAATCCCTGCAAAAAAATAAAAAAGGTCAAAAAATATGTCTAAATGAAATGTATTTTAATATTAATGAGCTTTTTTTAAAAAGTAAGCTGATTTGTTTATTTGAATTAATTGGTATTCCTTGATTGGAAAATGAAAAAGGAAGGAAGTATATAATGGATGTTAATAAATAATGGAAGAGATTATCTGATGAAGTCCAGTTATAGGACGGAAACGCCTTGATTTTGGAATTGCATTAATAAATTGTGTTTTGCACTTTGTTTTTAACTGTGGTGGAATCTATTGTGCTTGGTGACATTCAACAGAAAACTGCTGTTTTTTCTTGGTTGCTGTTTGGCTTGGTTGTTGTTTCTGGTCGTTGTTGTAATTGCAGTTATTATGGAGAATGGATCCCCGACCCATACAGGGCAAGACGAGCTTGGCCAGTCCAGGAAGCTCATTGGGCAATTGACCGAGCTGATAGACTTGTTAACGCCTTTGTGTTGCACACTGGTAGGAAGGTATTCGCAAGTGTCCCAGGGGACAGGAAGAGGAAATGGTGAGCCGAGAGGGCAGAAAAGTAAGAGGAAGAGAGAGCTGATGGGCGATGGGTTACACGCCGGCGACTCTTCAGAACCGAATGGTGGAACTTTTAATCCAGCCTTCACACCAGAGGTGTTACAGGACTATGAAAACAGAATTAATAGAGGAGAAAGTGTTGGCGCTAACTCGCAACATACGGGTGATGCAATTTCAGGTAATGTTTCTCCTGGTAGACCCGTTTTAACAAAAGACTGGCTAAACAAAAGTATTTGTTTTAAACTTGATATGAATTGCCCAAAAGGAAAAAGAAATGGTGATTCATACAGTAAAATGATTGATAATTTGTCCAAGAATATGTTTAAATATAAAAGTTTACATATTGAAAATGCATGTCTTACTGAATGTATCAAGAGAAATGTTGTTCCAAAAGGTCTTAGAATGTATAAATATCCTAACAATGTGCAAATAGGTTCTATTTTTCACAAGGAATTGTTAGAAGTTTTTAATAATAGTGGTTTGGATATTTTAAAATTAATTATTAAGGAAAATAATAGAAATTTGATTGTGTTACAAAATGATATTGAAGTTTTGGAGGGGCTTATAAAGGACGATTTATTTTTTGATATACAACAAGAGAGAGATAAATTTTATAAAATGAGAGGTGAAATAGATGAAAAATGCACTGGATTAATTAATAGAAAAATGGAGAAATTAAAACGTGATTTGATTGATTATGAAAATGAAGTAAGTTAACCTAAACCTGGTGCTTATGGATATGTATTTAATGGAAAGAAAGGGTTTAATAGGAATATTAATAAAACATTTTTTAATAAAAATAAAAATATTAATAGAAATGATAGGGAATTTGATGAAATGGGAGAGAGATGGAGAGATGATTTGTATGATAAAGAATTTCCCCCATTGGAAAGAGTAAGGACTAATAGTGGAATGGATGGATTGTCCCATGAAAATTTTCATATGAGGGGGGGGAGAAGGGGGAGGGGGAGATACTAACTATGTTCATAGGTTCATAGGTTCATAGGTTCATACTAGTATGGGGAACTATACCCATTATTTTGCACAAGGCCAGTGTACCGGGATGATGAATCTATCCCTCCAGCACGCCCTATTAATAGCCCTTGTGGCTCTGATGGATCTAGATTTTTTGAGGTGAAGCATATTCATCAAATGTGTACCCAAGACCCAACATCTTTAAGTTTATGTACCCTGGACCCAGCATTTTTAAATAGTATTGATTTAAATGAGCATAATATAAATGATGTAAGTATTATAAATACTTTAAATGGTTTTACTATCTATAATTATAGTGATGTGAAGCTTCAAGATGAACATTTTTGCCTTTTGGGAAAAGGTTTCAAATTTATTCCACAAGTAAAAGGGGAATTGACAGCTACACTCCTTGATTTAAAATTATTTTTGAGAAAAGTTAATTTAAAATTAATATATGGTAGGAATGATAAAAATGTAAATTCACACCTTATTGATAGAACTTTAGTGAGATCCTCAGTGTTTAATCCCCCATTACATCCACAACTTAAAAATGTGGAAAGTATTATGGAAGCAGAAATTAGAAAAACATATAAAAAGATGGGAAATGAGATGAACATTAGTAAGGAGGAATTTAAAGCACTGAATGAGTTAAGGAATAATTCAGAGATAAGAATCATGAAGCCCGATAAGGGAGGGGGGGCAGTCATTATGGACACTATCACCTATGAAGGAAAAATGAATCAAATATTGAGAGAAGAGAATAAATATAGAGTGGTGTCCAGGAATGAAATTTCTTTAGCTTATAAGAAGATAGATATGGAACTAGAGGGAATGTATAGTGAATTATTAATTGATGGAAAGATGTTAAATTATTTAAAGGTAGAAAAACCAAAAATACCAGTTATCTATGGCATTCCTAAAGTTCATAAAAATGTATTGAACCCACCGCTGAGACCTATTGTCTCAGCGGATGGTTCAAAAACATTATCTTTGGCCAAATTTATAGATGGCAAAACAAAACATATATGGGTTAACAAGCTTGCTATTTTAAAAGATTCTTGGGATTTGTTAAGGATGATAGATAATAGTATGTACACTGAAAATCTATTATTTGTAACAATTGATATAATAGATTTATTTTCATCTATTCCCAGTTTAGAAGGTATGAATATGTTTGAAGAAGAAATATTTATGGATAAGATATTGACACATAATGATAAAATAATTTGCACAGGCTTGATGGACATGGTACTTAAAAATAATTTCTTATTATTTAATGGGGAATTTTTTCAACAAACGCAGGGAGTAGCCATGGGAGCAGCCTGTGCACCTACTTATGCAAATATTGTACTAGCTAACTGGGAAGAAAAATATGTACTTAAATCGGAGTTCCACACTTATTGGAATCTTTATAAAAGGTTCCTAGATGATATTGTTATATTTTGGGTAGGGGGAAAAGAAAAATTAGAAGAATTTATAAAATATATTAATCAAACTACCGATTTTCTTAAATTCACCTATAATGTTTCTGAGAAGGTTTTACAATATTTAGATATAGAAATAACTAAAAGTGAAGGTAATTTTGCATCTAAAGTTTATAGAAAGATAACTTACTGTAATTCGTATTTGCATTATAACAGTGCACACCCAGAACATAGTAAAAGAAATATAATAAAAGGCCAATTTGTGAGGGGGTCAAGAATGACAAGTAAATCGGAATATTTTAAGATGGAATGTGATTTGTTAGAAGGTATGTTTCTAGATAGAGGATATAACAAAAGTTTGGTACATAGTGTAAGATTGGAAATAGAAAGAGGGAGAATGGGAAAATTTGAGCCCATTTTAGGTATTAAAGAGACTATGAGCAGCTATATGGGAAATAATAGTGATGCTATTTTACAAGAAAAATATAAAATGTCCTTTGTATTAGAGTATAATGGTTTGAATCAAAGCATTAAATCAGTTTTCTATAGAGAATGGGAAAGATTCAAAGCTCTTACAGATTTGGAAGATTTACCTAGAGATACTCCAAGGATAGTATACAAAAATGCTAATAATATAAAGAAATATTTAGAACAAAAGAAAAAGGAAAATAAAAATATAGGTACCAGCTTGAATTATAAAAAGGGTACATATAAATGTGGGAAATGTGTCCAATGTAAATTTATAGCAAATAATGAGAATATATATATATAGAGAGTAGGGGTAAATTGATTAGGGGTAATGGGCTATACAATTGTGATACTAAAGGATTAGTGTATCTGGCCACCTGTGTCAAATGTGGGTCATTTTCCATAGGTAAAACGGAGAGAACTTTAAAAAGAAGAATATATGAGCATACCTATGACATAATAAAAATGAAGGAGACTAATGCATTGTATAGACACAGGAAGATGTGTGAAGATAGTATTTTTCAGTTTTTTGTAATTGAACATATAAAGAATAACATCAGAGGGGGGTCATGGGAAGACACCATAGGTTTTAGAGAATTATGGTGGCAGATCACGTTGCAAGCAAATAAATCCCCAGGCTTGAATGAATATATTTCAATTTTACCTCTACTGAAACTAAAGGCAGCTAAAATATAATCCTGCGTGCAATAAATTATCTGGTCAATAGATGGTGCTATTTGATGAAATATATGTTATTGGATTGGAAGTTTTATGAATGTTAACATTTTTACAAACATGTATATATAAAATATATTTAGCCCCTGCAAATATGAATGAAATTGATTTTAAAGTGATGAAGAGATATAATTTAAAGTTTTTTTAGAGAAATGTGATGTATTTATGTGATTAAATGAAATGTATTTTAATATTAATGAGCTTTTTTTAAAAAGTAAGCTGATTTGTTTATTTGAATTAATTGGTATTCCTTGATTGGAAAATGAAAAAGGAAGGAAGTATATAATGGATGTTAATAAATAATGGAAGAGATTATCTGATGAAGTCCAGTTATAGGACGAAAAAGCCTTGATTTTGGAATTGCGTTAATAAATTGTGTTTTGCACTTTGTTTTTAACTGTGGTGAATTCTATCGTGCTTGGTGACATTCAACAGAAAACTGCTGTTTTTTCAAAGTCTGTACAAGAAAACTTTCTGTATTGTCTTTGGGGTGAACTAATTACTGGTCTTGAAGCATAGAGGTATGCAATTGTTTTATGACTTCCAGCACGTGCCAAAGATCTGAGCAAAAGCCCTTGTATGTTTATTTTTATAGGTAGGTGTCCTGCCAGCTGCCAATAATGGGGTTTGCATGAGAACTAGAAGTCAGATGACCAGAAATGATGTCATTCTGCAAGCTAGCCCAGCAGTAATATTTTAGATATTATTTTGAGAAGTCTCTTAGACAGACTGTGCATTCTGTATTCTGTCTTGGACCTGACAACAACAAAAAGAACCATTTGACACATCATCTGCCTTGCTCTATTAGTAAGTTACTTGGGAATAATATAATTCTCTTAGATTCAGTCAGTAATATACTGAAGTTTAGTTTAGATATTATTTTTCTTTATTTGTACGAGACTGTCCTTCAATGTTGTTTTGAATATTTCTTGTGATTTTGAACTCTGATGTCACTGTGAAAGTATACTTAGTATGTTCTCATTCTTTTATTATTTATTATTAAACTTTTTAGTGTGGCTGATCATTGTAGAGATATTTAAGTTTTGGGAGTACTTGCATATTATCTGTGTGGGCTACTACTAACAGCCTTGTTCTTAGTCAAACTACTATTTGTATTAATATTAATTTTACTCAATATATTGTGTAACCTTGGAAGAGTCTTAACATAGCTGGCAGAAGGATTCTGGTGGCAGTGAAAACTACATTTTAGTTTGGGCAAGAGGGAGCAGAGCTAGTAAACCTGTACCAGCATTTCCCATGTGTGTGTGTGTGTGTGTGTGTGTGTGTGTGTGTGTGTGTGTGTGTGTGCAAATCAAATCTCAAAGGGTGTCTGTGTCAGTTACTTGGGCAGGGATACAAAGCACTGGTTGGACAGAGAGAGTGTTGCAGGACTTGGCTTGGAACTCTAGCTAAGGACTCATCTCTACAGCTCTGCCATTGGGGAGTCTTATTGAGGTACTGAAGAAAGAGAGAGGAACCAGACCCAGACTGACTGTGGTCTCTGCCTGTTCTTAAGGGAAATTGTGTTTGATGCAGAGAGCTGCATCTGCAGATACTGTGTGTGTACCTATTATCCACCAGGTGAATGTCCCCCACTGGTGCCAGTGGTGAGGATTGAGGCTCCTTGATTACTGGCCCAGAGGTGGGATATCTATGTCACACATTGGTTGACAGGGGTGGGATATCACATTATTGGCTGGCAGTGGTGGGATCACCATATCACATATTGGTATTCAGTGGTGTGGATATTGAACTCCTGTAGCCTGTAAGCAGTGGTCACTAAAGAAGGTGTTTGTACACTCAGGCAGCCACACGGTAGACATTCAGAGTTTCATATCACAATAGTTTATTTATTTTTGTTAGCTTAGTTAGTCAGGGAGAGCTGACAAGGATGTCAGCTGAAGAGTATGGTAAGCTGACAAGGAGTCAGTTGGCTGAGATGTGCCAAGCCAAAGGACTGGTGCATGCCAACCTGACTAAAGTAGAAATGATTGCAGCCTTATTCACTTATTCACAGCTGCAAGGCAGACCAGCACCCAGGAAGACAGCCAAACTAGCCTTGGGATGTACACCTCTCAGAAAATGGACAGTTCAATTCTTCCTCAGAGGACATAAAAATCTGAATGGAGTTAAAGAGAATTGAACTGGAGGCCAAACATTTAGAACTAGAATGAGTAGAGACTGTGGCAGCTGGAGGTCGAAGAAAAGGAGAAACAAATGAAATGAGAATCAGGAGAGAGACTGAGATGTCTGGAAGCTGAAGAAAATGAGAGGCAGAGGCAACATGATAAGGAAATGCTGACTCTTCTCCAGGGATGGGAGTAACTGAACCCAGAAGTAATAAAGGTCAGTAAATGTTTTCCACAATTTATAGAGGGTGAAAAATGTGATAGTTTTATTCATATGTTTGAAATGGTATGTAAATAGTATAATGTTGACCAAGGAGCCTGGGTATGGTTCCTGACCCCCTTACTCCATGGTAAAGCTGTAACTGCTGTTTCTAGATTGTCTGATACTGATTGCATAAATTACAATACAGTTAAAAATTGTTTATGGGAATGCTTTAAGTTAACACCTGAACCTTATAGAAAAATGTTTTGTGAGCGTAGACGCAATGCAGATGAAATTGTGTGTGATTATATTGCTGAGTGAAGCACTTATTTTCATAAGTGGGTGAGTGGGTGTCAGATCACCACTTTTGAAGGGCTGGCAAACCTTTTGGTGAGGGAACAAGCCCTTAGCACTTTGCCGGATGACATGAGAATCTGGTTGGCAAATAGAAAATGCAACACTGCAGATTAGTTGGGGAAAAAGGGAGACCTATACCTATGACATAATAAAATGAAGGAGACTAATGCATTGTACAGACACAGGAAGATGTGTGAAGATAGTATTTTTCAGTTTTTTGTAATTGAACATATAAAGAATAACATCAGAGGGGGGTCATGGGAAGACACCATAGGTTTTAGAGAATTATGGTGGCAGATCACGTTGCAAGCAAATAAATCCCCAGGCTTGAATGAATATATTTCAATTTTACCTCTACTGAAACTAAAGGCAGCTAAAATATAATCCTGCGTGCAATAAATTATCTGGTCAATAGATGGTGCTATTTGATGAAATATATGTTATTGGATTGGAAGTTTTATGAATGTTAACATTTTTACAAACGTATATATAAAATATATTTAGCCCCTGCAAATATGAATGGAATTGATTTTAAAGTGATGAAGAGATATAATTTAAAGTTTTTTAGAGAAATGTGATGTATTTATGTGATTAAATGAAATGTATTTTAATATTAATGAGCTTTTTTTTAAAAAGTAAGCTGATTTGTTTATTTGAATTAATTGGTATTCCTTGATTGGAAAATGAAAAAGGAAGGAAGTATATAATGGATGTTAATAAATAATGGAAGAGATTATCTGATGAAGTCCAGTTATAGGACGAAAAAGCCTTGATTTTGGAATTGCGTTAATAAATTGTGTTTTGCACTTTGTTTTTAACTGTGGTGAATTCTATCGTGCTTGGTGACATTCAACAGAAAACTGCTGTTTTTTCAAAGTCTGTACAAGAAAACTTTCTGTATTGTCTTTGGGGTGAACTAATTACTGGTCTTGAAGCATAGAGGTATGCAATTGTTTTATGACTTCCAGCACGTGCCAAAGATCTGAGCAAAAGCCCTTGTATGTTTATTTTTATAGGTAGGTGTCCTGCCAGCTGCCAATAATGGGGTTTGCATGAGAACTAGAAGTCAGATGACCAGAAATGATGTCATTCTGCAAGCTAGCCCAGCAGTAATATTTTAGATATTATTTTGAGAAGTCTCTTAGACAGACTGTGCATTCTGTATTCTGTCTTGGACCTGACAACAACAAAAAGAACCATTTGACACATCATCTGCCTTGCTCTATTAGTAAGTTACTTGGGAATAATATAATTCTCTTAGATTCAGTCAGTAATATACTGAAGTTTAGTTTAGATATTATTTTTCTTTATTTGTACGAGACTGTCCTTCAATGTTGTTTTGAATATTTCTTGTGATTTTGAACTCTGATGTCACTGTGAAAGTATACTTAGTATGTTCTCATTCTTTTATTATTTATTATTAAACTTTTTAGTGTGGCTGATCATTGTAGAGATATTTAAGTTTTGGGAGTACTTGCATATTATCTGTGTGGGCTACTACTAACAGCCTTCTTCTTAGTCAAACTACTATTTGTATTAATATTAATTTTACTCAATATATTGTGTAACTTTGGAAGAGTCTTAACATAGCTGGCAGAAGGATTCTGGTGGCAGTGAAAACTACATTTTAGTTTGGGCAAGAGGGAGCAGAGCTAGTAAACCTGTACCAGCATTTCCCATGTGTGTGTGTGTGTGTGTGTGTGTGTGTGTGTGTGTGTGTGTGTGTGTGTGCAAATCAAATCTCAAAGGGTGTCTGTGTCAGTTACTTGGGCAGGGATACAAAGCACTGGTTGGACAGAGAGAGTGTTGCAGGACTTGGCTTGGAACTCTAGCTAAGGACTCATCTCTACAGCTCTGCCATTGGGGAGTCTTATTGAGGTACTGAAGAAAGAGGAACCAGACCCAGACTGACTGTGGTCTCTGCCTGTTCTTAAGGGAAATTGTGTTTGATGCAGAGAGCTGCATCTGGAGATACTGTGTGTGTACCTATTATCCACCAGGTGAATGTCCCCCACTGGTGCCAGTGGTGAGGATTGAGGCTCCTTGATTACTGGCCCAGAGGTGGGATATCTATGTCACACATTGGTTGACAGGGGTGGGATATCACATTATTGGCTGGCAGTGGTGGGATCACCATATCACATATTGGTATTCAGTGGTGTGGATATTGAACTCCTGTAGCCTGTAAGCAGTGGTCACTAAAGAAGGTGTTTGTACACTCAGGCAGCCACATGGTAGACATTCAGAGTTTTACATCACAATAGTTTATTTATTTTTGTTAGCTTAGTTAGTCAGGGAGAGCTGACAAGGATGTCAGCTGAAGAGTATGGTAAGCTGACAAGGAGTCAGTTGGCTGAGATGTGCCAAGCCAAAGGACTGGTGCATGCCAACCTGACTAAAGTAGAAATGATTGCAGCCTTATTCACTTATTCACAGCTGCAAGGCAGACCAGCACCCAGGAAGACAGCCAAACTAGCCTTGGGATGTACACCTCTCAGAAAATGGACAGTTCAATTCTTCCTCAGAGGACATAAAAATCTGAATGGAGTTAAAGAGAATTGAACTGGAGGCCAAACATTTAGAACTAGAATGAGCAGAGACTGTGGCAGCTGGAGGTCGAAGAAAAGGAGAAACAAATGAAATGAGAATCAGGAGAGAGACTGAGATGTCTGGAAGCTGAAGAAAATGAGAGGCAGAGGCAACATGATAAGGAAATGCTGACTCTTCTCCAGGGATGGGAGTAACCGAACCCAGAAGTAATAAAGGTCAGTAAATGTTTTCCACAATTTATAGAGGGTGAAAAATTTGATAGTTTTATTCATATGTTTGAAATGGTATGTAAATAGTATAATGTTGACCAAGGAGCCTGGGTATGGTTCCTGACCCCCTTACTCCATGGTAAAGCTGTAACTGCTGTTTCTAGATTGTCTGATACTGATTGCATAAATTACAATACAGTTAAAAATTGTTTATGGGAATGCTTTAAGTTAACACCTGAACCTTATAGAAAAACGTTTTGTGAGCATAGACGCAACACAGATGAAATTGTTTGTGATTATATTGCTGAGTGAAGCACTTATTTTCATAAGTGGGTGAGTGGGTGTCAGATCACCACTTTTGAAGGGCTGGCAAACCTTTTAGTGAGGGAACAAGCCCTTAGCACTTTGCCGGATGACATGAGAATCTGGTTGGCAAATAGAAAATGCAACACTGCAGATTAGTTGGGGAAAAAGGGAGACCTATACCTAGTAAGCAGGGCATCACTGCACAAGAAAAGGATACCCAGTGCTACATATGGGTCTAAGGGAACCCCTGGTGGGCAGCCTAAACCTCCCCAACAGAGTCCAACAGTAACAGGTGAAGCCACTAGTTCAGGTTCATATCCAGGATCAAGGGTTAAATGTTTTAAATGTAACCAGTGGGACCATGTAGTATATAGGCATCTATGTTAAATGCTTGAAGAGGCATTCCATCAAGTGCCTCTTCATCGACATGTAATTAGTGACCTCATTAAACCATGAACTTTTAAAACAGCGATTTCTTTCCCCTGGAAATAAATCACTTGCACTAAAAACACATACATACCACTTCAAACATAAACTTGGGGGCTTCACCCCCACACCCACAACATAGGGGGCTGTGCCCCCTCACACCTCCCCTAACTAAATATACCATCTCCGAGATCACACTACAATGGGTAAAGGGCAACGTCACAGTTCAGGCCAAGCAATTTTTTTTTTCCCTGGGAAAAAAAATCGCTGCTCTGAGCCTTTGCTATTTTGGTCTGTATGTGTAGGTGAAACAGCATTCGCTGTAATGCCATTTTGCTGATCTAATATAGGCCCAACATGTAGATGTCCACAAAGGCAAGGTGGGGAACAAAAGGTAGGGGGGCCAGCAAGTGGGAATGGCAAAATGCCAGTAGTAAGTTGTCTGAAGACAGCAAGGGTACCAAGCTACCACAAGATATTATATTCTTTCTTAGTAGATGGGAAACAGGCCATTGCTAATAGAAACACAGCCTCTGACCTAACCATTGTGAAGCCTATGATGGTTAAAGAGAAACACTACTTGCTTGGACAGTCTACTCTAGTCAGATCTTTAGGAGGGACCCTTTTCCAAATTCTTTTGGCTAGGGTTCACCTTAACTGGGAGGGTGGAAAAGGAAGCAGGCAAGTAGATGTGTTTCAGGATATTGCTGAAGATGTCCTGATAGGGAATGATTTTTATAATGCAGTAGCTTGTGTTAATGCAGTTACACGCAGTCAGGCTTGGAAACAGGCATGTGGGTCTGGTAGCCTGGGGGGGAGGTGGCTAGACAGATGACCACTTAAAGCCAGGACTGGTAAGGTGGTTACTTCAGAAAGGGAGCTAACCTGTTGCAGTGAGACTGAAGATGAGCCACAGCTGCTGGGCAGTACTGATGGTCCTTTGGACAGAGTGACTGCAAGGGCAGATGTGAGTAGCAGTACCCAGGCTGACAGTGAGGCACCACTGCCAAAGGATACCAGATTTCCTGTGGAAGAGTATCTGGGAAGGGTTACAAAGAGAGAGTTGAGACAGGCTCAGCTCTCAGATCCTACATTACCAGGCCTGAGGGAGGTAGCCAGTGAGGCACCTGATTCTCAAGGGAAAGGGGAGTCTGTATACTGGGGCAAAAAAACAAAAACAAAAGAAAGAATATAAGGTGAAGGACCAGATGAGAAAGCAAGAAATGTGGAAAAAACATAACTGTAATTGCAAGTATAGAAAACTTCTGGAAGAACCTCTGGTTGATCAGGAATGAATGCAGGAATGGTTAAGGAGAGGAGAATTCAAACCAAGAAATGAAAGGTTAATATTGGCAGCCCAAAATAGTGGGCTACGTACATGCTGGTTTACAAAGTCTGTTGAACATGTGGGAGAAACAGACAAATGTAGGTTTTGTAAAACTGAATTGGAAACAGTCACACACCTTGTTGCTGGTCGTGACACACTAATGGCAGAAGGACTGTATACTGAAAGGCTAAATAATGTGGCCAGACTGTTGCACTGGGATTGTGCAAACATTATGATATCAAAGTGGCTGAAAAACACTGGAAACATGAGCCACAAAGCATCATAGAAAATGATGAAGTTTATATCACATGGTATCCCCCATTACCAACAGTTCAAAAGATAAATGCTAGAAAACCAGATATAGTAGACCAAGAAAAGAAGACAAAAGTAGCATTGATCATAAAAATCGCCACACCCAGTGACTACAGTGTCTTGCTTGCAGAGAGACACAAAGTCATAAAATACCAGGATCTGCAGGCAGAAATGAGAGCAATGTGGAAGAAAGATACTTTAGCCATACTTTGATTTAGGAATGGGCTCCATTCTCATCATGTTATTAGAAACCCAAAAGATTTGGAGAAATTAGAAAAGGGACAACGGGTTAATTTATAGAGAGTGGACCCCTGGGGGAGGGCTAGAGGGTTTGAGAATATAACAGGTGGTAGTGCCCATAGCCTATGGCTGGCAACTCTAGCCAAAGTCCATGACATTCTCTTTGCAGGTCATATGGGCATAAAGTGTACAAAGAGACATTTTATGCAGAACTTTTATTGGCCTGAGATTTCCAGGGTTGTAACAGGATACTGCAGGACCTGTCAGCAGTGCCAAAAGGTATGCAAGGCAGGAGACAAGGTCAAAGCTCCATTGGTGCCTTTGCCTGTGATTAAGGAGCCATTTCAGAGGGTAGCTATGGATATTGTGGGGTCTCTGAGTACCCCAATGTCCACAGGGAAGAAGTATATCCTAGAGGTAGTAGATTGTGCTGCCAGATACCCTGAAGCAGTGGCTTTGTCCTCCACTGAGGCAGAGAAGGTGGCAAATGCTTTGTTAGAAATTTTCAGCAGGGTTGGTTTTCCAAATGAAATACTGACTGAGAGAGATGCCAATTTCATGTCAGAACTGCTGGCTTGCCTGTGGAAGCACTGTGAGGTGAAGCACCTAAAGACTACCCCTACCATCCCCAGACTAATGGTCTGGTGGAGAGGTTAAACTCTATACCAAAGACCATGCTACAGGCATTTGCAGACCAGTTTAAGAGGGACTGGGAAAAATATTTGCCCCATCTGCTGTTTGTTTACAGAGAGGTTCCCCGTTTAATCCACAGATTTCTCACCTTTTGAGTTGCCATATGGGCATAGTGTGAGCGGACCTGTAGATTTGTTTTGTGATGAGTGGGAGGGTGAGTATGAATACCCCAAGGATTCTTTTGTGGAATATGTCCTAAACCTCTGTACAAAGCTCAGGGAACTCATGGGGCTCAGGGAACTCATGGGCGTGGCCCAGGAGAATCTGGCAGAAGCTCAACAGCAGAAAAAGGTCTGGTATGGCAGGAATGCTTGAGACAGAGAGTATGCTGTGGGGCAGCAGGTTATGGTTCTCATTTCAGTCAGACACAAGCTGCAGGCAACTTGGGAGGGACCCTTCAAAGTGGTAAGGAAGGTCAGTGATGTTAACTATATGGTAGAACTGCTAGGCAGGAGGCAGGGGCATAAACTGTACCATGTTAACATGATGAAACCTTACCATGATAGGAAGGCCCTCGTGCTGAGTATTTGCAGTGGGAGGTATGAGGAGTCTGAGGGGGGATCTATGACTACAGGGAGCCAGCCAGTAAAATCCCAAGTTACTATGGTGGAGCCTAGGGTTGCCTCACTGAGGAGATCAGTCCCCACATCTCCCTCAGACTCCTCCTGCAATCCACTTAAAATACTCAGCACAAGGGCCTCCCTATCATGGTAAGACAGTGCAGTACTGTACTGGGGTCAGCAATGCCAAGGCATCTGGAATCTCAAGACAGAGAAATGGGTAATGCACTTCCAGATAGGTTCAAGCAATGTTTCTCAGGGGGCACTTGAAAAACTAGTTTGAGCCTTCAAAGGGGTGTGTGTGACAAAAGGAGGTACTGACAGCACAGCTAGCTGTAATTTTGTAAATAATTATATGTCATTGGTGAATATCAAACTAATTTATATAAGATGCTTGTGTTACAAACATATTAGAAATGTATGTCATGTGTATATCAAACTTTGTACAGGTGTTTGCATTGAAAACGTATTTGTAAAGTGCTTGTGTTTAAAATGTATCCATGGTGTGCCCTACTGGAGGAGAACAAAAATGTACATGCACTATTTTAACTGTTTAAATGTGATGTGTATGTTTTAACAGAAGAAACTGGAGGAGTAACCTCAGTCCAGCAAACTTTAGAAAAAATATCTGAAATATCTGAAGGTAATGCTACTCAATGCTAGAAGTCTAAACCTCAAAATGCACTCTCTTGAGGCACTCCTAAAATGGAGAACATCAATATCTGTGCAGTAACTGAGACCTGGTTCAAGGTTCCAGAGAGCACCCCTGCAATACCAGGCTACAACTCTTACCACACTTTTCGGCCACCAAACCAGGACCAAAACACTAAAGGTGGAGGAGTGTCAATATTCACCAAGGATATTCACACCACCAGGCTAGTTGGCCAACACAATGTGTCTGAAATTCTCCAAGTGCAACTAACACTAGGTAAGACTGCAATCCAAATTGTAGCTTGCTACAGATCCCCCACCATACCCCAAGATTCTCACTACACCTTTCTAAACATACTGGAAAATATTAAGAAAGAACCAAACACCCTAATACTGGGTGATTTTAACTACCCTTCCATTAACTGGGAAAACTACTCATGTCCCAACACCTTTGCGCAACGGTTCTTGGAATTCATAAATTCCAATGCCCTGGATCAACTAATCCATAGTCCCACCAGGGGCTCCAATATCCTAGACCTGGTCATTACCAACATGGGAAATCAATGCTCCATACCTATGGTCACCCCCTCGTTAGTAGGGTCTGACCATAAGCTAATCACCCTCAACATCCACATCCCACCCCCACCCCCCAGTAAAGAAACCACTATAAAAAACTTCTCCAAAGCCAACTTCATGCTACTCAAGTCAGAAGTGACAAACTTCATGACACCCATGCAGGCGGAACTGAAAGTTCAACTGCTGAATCCTACACTATGGCACTGTAGCACATCCACTCATGCATGAATCATGCCATCCCAAATAGAACCAAAATGCTCTCTTCCAAAAAGGAAGCCAATCTGGTGGTCCCCTGCCATAAACAAACTTTACAACAAAAGGAAGAAACTTTTGCAGAAAAGAGGAAAATCCCAGGATGCAAAAACTCCTTACTAACCTCAGTAAGAAACTGAGATGCCTCATAAAATCCTCCAAAGCTAGTTACGAAAATAAAATTGCCAAAGATTCCAAAGACAACCACAAAGCATTCTATAATTATGTCAAGAATCTAAATGGCAATGCTCAGATCTGCTCTGAGCTAAAACAGAATGGCATTAACTATACTGATCCGAAGGATATTGCCAATATCCTGGCAGATCGATTCAGTGCCAACTTCACCCTCCCCTAAATGGCCCATCTCAATACGGAAGATTGCCAAATTCCAGTAATACCCACACAGGTACAAAAGCACTCTCTAAAGCCAAGAATACAGCATCCATGGGACAGATGACATCGGCTGTGTACTACATGAACTACAATATGAACTGGCACCTCACCTAAGTGTCATGTTTAATCATAGCCTCACCTCAGGTTTCGTGCCCACTGAGTGGCGCAGAGCTACAGTTATCCCAATCCACAAGGGGGATCTACCTTGGATCCCGAAACCGTCCCATCAGTCTGACAAGCCTTATCTGCAAGGCCATGGGCGTATTATCATGGAACTTATAAACAAAGACATTGGCAACCTTCAAACACTGGACCCCACCCAGTTTGGGTTTGTGAAGGGCCGATCTTGTCTCCTGAACCTGATTGACTTCTTTGAATCAGTCTCCAGAGCCATGGACAAGGGTAAGGTGGTCCACACAGCCTGTCTAGACCTTGCCAAGGCCTTTGACACCATCCCCCACTCTGGAATCATAGATAAACTTACTAAGTTGGGCATTAATCCCTATGTCACCCAATGGGTTGCTAAATGGCTTACTGATAAAACCCACACTGTAAAAGTAGCCGACTCCAAATCCAGCTCCAGACAAGTGACAAGTGGAGTACCTCAGGGTTCAGTCCTGGGGCCACTCTTGTTTGGCATCTACTTCTCTGAAGTACAGGTCAACACTAAGGGACTCTGGCTAACAAAGTTTGCAGATGACTGCAAACTGGGAGCCATTATTGAATCCCAAATGATGTGGATACTCTACAAAGGGCGTTACAGAAACAGATGCTTGGTGCCAGAGCTATGGGCTCAAGCTCAATGCCAAGAAATGTATTGTTATCCCTTTGGGAAAAACATGTATCCATGAATTACCATATAGGTGGCAGTACACTAAACACAGAAAGTGTGATAAGAGACTTAGGGACACAGGTGGACAGTGGTCTCACCTTCGATAACCACATCGCCACAACAGTCAGGAAATCCTTCTATGTGGCACACCTCATCACGAAGGACTTTTCATCCAGAAAAAAGGAGGTCATTGTCCCACTGTACTCATCCCTCATTAGACCCATTATAGAATACAATGCTCCATTTGGTATTTACCTCTCAAGACATCTGCAACAACTGGAAAGGCCTCAGAAATACCTCACTAAAAGAATCACAGGCCTAAAGCAGATGCCCCTCGCTGATCACCTTAAAAACTCCAGCTATACTCTGTCACATATCGTCTACTCAGAGGCGATCTCTGCTTAACATACAAGGCCATGTCAAACCCAGAGCTGTTGGACATGCTACACTTAAAGAAATCCCAATCCCTCAGAGCTACACGCTCCAGGGATCTAAACCTTGTCATCACAATAAACAAAACATGCTGGAGGGATTGCCCATACATGTCAAGCAGAGTGCCTCTTTGGACCTTTTCAAGAGGAACCTTGACGATTGGATGGGAGAAAGGAAATTCACCCCAGGGATCACATCAGTCGCCCTGCTGGACAGGGGTCCAGGAAAGTAAATAATGTGGGAAGAAATAGCCAGGGAATTATTATGGCTAGGCTTGTATAGGCCCTAGGGCTGATAGCCTAGTACCAACCTATGAACCTATGAACCTATGAAATTAAATTACTTTATAGGCTAGGCCATAAATATGCTATCTCACATGTTTCAAGGCAGCCAGAAACACAAAGTCTGTACTAGGAAGCTTTATGCATTGTCTTTGGGGTGAACTATTTACAAGTCTTGAAGAATGGAGGTATCCAGTTGTTTTATGACTTCCAGCACTGAGCAAAAGCACTTATATGTGTATTTTTACAGGTAGGTGTTAAGTCCTGCCAGTTTCAGCAATGTGGGAGGGGGGAGTGCATGGGAACTAGATGACTAGAAATTACGTCATTCTGCAAGCTATCCCATCAATAATATTTTAAATATTATTTTGAGAAGCCTCTTAGAGAGAGATTGAGCATTCTGTATTCTGTCTTGGACCTGACAACAAGAAGAAGAATCATTCACCACATCATCTGCCTTGCTCTATTATTAAGTTACAAGGGGATAGTATAATTCTCTTAGATTCAGTCAGGAATATAGTAAAGCTTAGTTTAGATATTATTTTTTTTTTCATTTGTATGAAACTGTCATTCAATGTTGTTTTAAATATTTCCTATTATTTTGAACTGTGATGTTACTATGAATATATACATAGTATTTTCTCATTCTTTTATTATTTATTATTAAATATATTTAGACATTTCAATGTGGCTGATCTTTGTAGATATATTTAAGTTTTGAGAGTACTTGCATATTTATTTGGTGACACTGTGTGGGCCACTCCTAACAGCCTTGCCATTGGCTAAACTACTATTTGTATTAATATTAATTTAACTCAATATATTGGGTAACCTTGGAAGAGTCGTAAGGTAGCTGGCAGAAGGGTTCTGGTGGCAGTGAAAACTACATTTTAGTTTGGGCAAGAGGGAGCAGAGCTAGTAAACCTGTACCAGCATTTCACATGTGTGTGTGTGCGTGTGTGTGTGTGTGTGTGTGTGTGTGTGTGTGTGTGTGTTTGCATTTAAATCAAATCTCAAAGAGTGTGTGTGTGTGTGTGTCAGCTACTTGTGCAGGGGCATGAAGCACTGGTTAGACAGAGAGAGTGTTGGAGGACTTAGCTTGGAACTCTTGCTAAGGAATCAACTCTATAGTTGTGCCAGGTGGGAGTCTAACTGGGGTTCTGGAGAAAGAGAGAGAAACCAGACCCGGATTGACTGTGTTCTCTGTGTGCTCTTAACGGAAATTGCACTTGATACAGAGAGCTGCATCTGGAAATACTGTGTGTGCACCTGTTATCCTCCCAGTGAACATCCCCCACAGGTGCCAGTGGTGAGAACTGAGGCTCCTTGATTACTGGCCCAGAGGTGAGATATCTACATCACATATTGTTTGGCAGTGGTGGGATGTCACACCACCTCATTAACACACCTTAAAAGAACAAAAACATTTCTTAAAAAAAAACAGGTCAAATAATGGCAGAATTCAGTCAGAAAATAAGCATTCAGAAACACTTTTTTCTTAGGCTTTATTTTCTTAAAAAACAATTTTGCTCCTTTAAGTTGCATTAAGGTGATAGTTTGTCACTTCTCTCAAAGACTGTTTATGACAAATACCTAACACTGTTAACATGTAAACATGTGTACATGGTGGCCTGCAAGTACAGGATGCAGTGTGCCTTATACTAATATGGCACATAAATTCACATTGGGAGCTGATAGTAAAGGTCACAGCAGTCATACAATTGCAGCACATATGTACTTGTGGGAAGATGAAAGCAAAGGGATCTGCAGACCATATATTCCTCAAATGGAAAGAAAAAACAGAAGCCTTTAGTGTTTTAGGACCAGTTGAGGGAATTATGTGATCTAATTTAAATATGTTTATTTTTCATATTGTATTTAAAGCTATATCAGTAGATTATTATAAGTAATACACTCCTGAGTCTTTCTAACAGAGTCAAAAATCAAAATACGAAGAATAACTTCCCCACACAGCATCACAAGCGAGGCTCAGGGCTGGCCGTTGGCATTACATCTCAGCGCTGACCCATTCATCCATTCTTTCCATAATCATTTGCTCCCTGAAGTGCTTCCATAAGGGAATGAAGGGAGAATCAGTTCTGAAGCACCCTAGGCAATATTGGATTTAGGCTTTGGCAGATGGGTGCCTGCCTCCCATTTTTGCTACCTTGGCTTATGTACAGTAAAATCATAGCACCAAATTTAAAAGGAAAAAAAAAGCTTACCAAATTTAAAATTAGAAAGGTGTATCGTCAGAGCAATACATTGGCAGTACATTTTCAGACTTCGCCACTGCTGTTGACAAAGAATTTGAAAGGAGCATATCAAGAGAGAGAGAGAGAGAGAGACAGAGGCAGAGAAAACAGCCCAGTCTCTTCCTGCTGACTCATCATGTGAGCTCAGTGCAGCCACTACAGATTTGACCCTCTTTGTCAGCAGCCACCAATTAGTACCATGGCTAAAGTGTCAATAAATAAATAAATAAATACATACTGTGACTAAATTATTTGATTCGGGGTAAAAGGAAGTAGGTGTTTTGGGTGGGGTATAAACTTGACAGTTTGGAACCGGGACCATATTGTATTCTAACGGTTGTTTCTGACACCATGGCTAAACTTGTCAAGATACCCAACTTGGCAACTCAAACAAATCCAGTAATTAAATTTGATTTGGAATGAACTGGCAGAAATACCTTTAGTTATTAAAACAGATTAGTACTCAAATTCATGTGGGTCATAGCAAGTTTAATTCCTTGACGTTGATCTCAGTTTTTCTTTATAAGTAGACTGGTCCATTTTCCACCTTTCGGTATATTGTTTGCTATGCACTCAATGACTTAATGGCATAGAGGGGGAGGGAGGGTTGATGGCGAGAGATGTGGTCCACCCTGGGCTGCACATCACATCCTGTTCTTCCAGTCACACACACCTGTCATGTGCACAATTTTAAATACACCAACGGTTTTACTTTGCTGATTCTTCAGTTGTTCTGGGAGTTTTGCTTTGATCATTAAGTGTGTTCAGCCTGTTCCAGAGTCTTACTGTTCAGTTTTTTGCTTTGATCATGGATCATTAGTTCAGCGTGTGAAGTTTAGCTTCTTAAGTGTGTGTGCTTTGATCATGGATCATTACTTCAACCTGTGAGGTTTGGCTACATGTGTGTGTGTGTGTGTGTGTGTGTGTGTGTGTGTGTGTGTGTGTGTGTGTGTGTGTGTGTGTGTGTGTGTGTGTGTGTGTGTGTGTGTGAAAGTAAAATGCTCTAGTTAGGTATAGATCTATAGTATAACAGTGAATGCTGTATAATCGACCCAAAAAAAATGAACACACAAAATTCCAAACAAATGGAACAGCAATTTTTTTCCCAGGGAAAAAAATCGCTGGTCCACAACCTCCCAATGGAGGAAACGGCAAAGTCCCAAAAATGGCCCAGTGATTTTTTTTCCCCCTGGGGAAAACATCACTGTTCCTTGTCTTCAGGTTTTCGCCATTTTTACATTTACCTGTCAATTAAACACGTTTGCTTATTTAATAGGGAACTGTTAGGCATACCTCGAGGCTAGTGTTACTCAGGCTCAAACCCTGCACCTTAAGTACAAGAAACAGAAGCCTGAATTCTCTACCCATACCACCACTTGAAGGAGTTGAGTCCATAGCTTTCAACTGTCCAGAAAAATGTCTGACACATATTTTGTTCTGTTCCTCTCAATATCTGTGGTTTTCTAGCAAATCAGTGAGAACTGAGTTCACTAAATAAAGATAGGAATTTATGTTTCAGTCTTGCTATCTTTCAGGAAATGCATGATAACAAAACATGTTATTCTAGTAACTTTATAAGATTATACAAACAATGTTTAAAATGTATCCCTGGTATGGGGCCTTTGCCCCCCCCCCATACATGTTGCCTTTTTCCAGATTTCTTGTGCTGCAAAGTTGACAGATATAGGTGAGCGTCAAGTGAAATTTGCAAGGAGCTAAGAGCTTTAAGGGAAGAGAAGTTTAGTGCTGCTTATGCCAAGGGTGTGGCTTGTGTTATTAGCAGCACAACAGGTAGTGTACTTGCTTTTGATGCAGAAGTCTGTGGGTTCTACTCCCACAGTATGCACATGGATCACTAATACTGTACTGCATTGTACTTTAAAGGGGTGGATGCTGTAGTCCTAATAATGTCCTCCTTTGGAGGAGATACCTAGTAAGTATGAACCTGTTATCAGTATGGCATCGATTCCCTATTACAATATTACTAGCTAATACTTTTTTTCTTTTAATGTAACTTAGACAATTTATCCTTCAAGGGCAACAAGCACTTTATTTGTAGATGAAGCAATGAAATATAACATTGTTGGCTGGCAGCAACCTCTTCATTAGTTACAGATCTCTTGAATGTGGAATTATTTACATGAATTTTACTTCTGCAGAGATTGTGCATATTTACTGATATTGGTGGATTTTAATGACAGAAGTTTGAGTAGACTTTCATGATGGAAATGATCTGAATTGGACAATTTTGTTATTATTGGTTCATACATTTTGTTTCATTGCTTAATGAAAAAAACTTTCAAAACAGAACATTTAAAACATGCTATGTGACACCTCTGCACTGGCCCAGTAAACAAGAAGCCTCAATCCTCACCACTGGCAATAGCTAGGAAATGTACACACTGGGAGGATGACAAGTACACACTCAGTAAAGTGCAATTTACCTTAAGAGCACAGAGAGATCACAGTCAAGTCTGGGGATGGTTTCTCCCTCTCTTTCCAGATCCCCAACAAGACTCCCCACTGGCACAGCTATAGGGCTGAGATCTCGGTTGAGTGGCCAATCTAAGACCTCCAGCTCCCTCTCTGTCCAACCAGTGCTTTGTTTCACTGTTCATGTAGCTGACACACCCACACTTTGAGATTTGATTGATATACAAACACACACACACACACACACACACACACACACACACACACACACACACACATACACACACACACACACACACACACACACACACACACACACACACACACACACACACACACACACACAATAAAATACACATATAATACTAGCACTTCACTGAAGAAGGCAATCTGGCCGGAACTGGTTTGGTTTAGGTGTTTTTGGGTTGTTACCTTGCACCTAGGACCTTTTGTTATTGTTATGTGCAAGTATTTATGTGTATTTTTGCACATTAAACTGATGCTGCTTTACTACATGAGGTGCTGGCTTTCTTTTTGAAAATACATATATCTCAGAGCTGTGCAGCTGCTAGGAATTCATAAAACAATAAAACACATTTTACTTTTTAAACCTAGTAATTACTTCTCTTTCAAGACAATACAAAAATTCCAGCTCTAGACATTGTGTCTGCTATACTGAAACTGAGAGAGAACTTTTATAGCACAACGTAAAGCAATCTAATTTAAACTTATTTTCTGTTCTAAGTCAGCAGGGCATGATGTTATTACATTTTAGCTCAGTACATAAGAAACAATTATGTATAAATTGTATCAGTATTAACAAATCACATAGAATTATTTACAAAATTCCAGTTAGCTTACCTTGCAGCATGACATGCTATAACAAGTGTGCTGTACTATGCAAGGAATATAATTTAATACAATTAGGAAGATGAATGAAAAAATACATGTATGTTTGCATGGTCCTAAATATGTGTGCAAGGGGCCTGCAATTTGAAAACAGTCCAAATGTAATCTTTATCTGCCACTAGGCAGATGCATTTTCTTTGTATGTGGGTTTCAATGTTGTTTCAATGACTGTGAGTTTTAAGAGCAGAGAAGTTTTAATGCTAAGTCTGTGTTCACTATGAGGCTGTATTGTATTGTTTAGCAGATGTCTATCAGTGTTTGTAATATAAAATTTAAAATAAAAGTTTAAAATGAAATCCAAATCATTATATAAGTAAAGCATAAAGCAGTATGCACATTAGTGTTTATGGTAAATGGGGAGAAATAGCCAAGTAATGGGACACTGGAATGGCTGTGGAGGGGCTGTCTACGGGAGGCCCCATTTGAATATGATTTTGTGAGGGGAGATGGGGAGGGAAACTCAGACAACTCTGGGCAGCAAAAAGTCTTGCTACGCCACTGCAATGACTGTGCTGTGATGCTTACTCCAAAGCAAACTTGTATAGTATTGTAGCATTTTTGGATTTATACAACAAACTAGCAATTGTTTTAAGATTTTCAAAATTTTCTTTCATAATTCAGAGGTTGCCACACTTCAAGTAAGGGTCAAAATGAACATTGATAACTACTTGAAAACAGTAAATTAAGTGAAGGAAATTATTATTCTTATAGCAAAACACCTCATTATATGGTTAGTTATACTAAACGTGACCAAACAAAAATAAGATAACACATATCTGGATTTTTCACCAGTTTTGTAATTTCATCATTTGCATAGTGGCAGGATGAACACCACATACAGTATGTTTCAATACAATGCTAGTTGTTTAAAAAAATGTGAAGATAATGAAATGTTGACTTTTACTGCTGGTAGCACTCACCTATGGGAAAAAGATGAAAATGTAAAGACATTTGAATGCATTTTAAAGCATTTGAATTATGCCTTTCTGTACCCTTAAACATTTAAACTATTGCTCTGACTATACTGTCAATTGTCAGAGTGTGTTATAGGTACTGGCACATATGCCTTCCAGACATTTCTTTGTACATCATGGCATAGCGAATCCTAAAAGTCTATCACCTTTGAGATAAGCCTTGATGTAACTACAAGAACACAAATCTGTGTTTTACACACACACACACACACACACACACACACACACACACACACACACACACACACACACAAACACACACACACACGTACATAGGGCAGTTTAAAAAAATATGGAATGTTAATTGCGCTATTCCACTACACGTGGATGCACACCAGTGCCTCCACTTTGCCCAGCTCTCATCCTGCTGCTTTTTGCATAACTTGCCCATCCAAAAATAGGGACACATTTTAAATGTTGCTGTTATAAACTTAGAAAGCTGCTAGAATAACAGGATTTGTGTTGGTATGCATTTTTTGAAGAATATGAAGTCTGAAACTCAAATGTATGTCATTATTTAGTGATTTTAATCCTCAGCTCTATCCGATTTTTTTTTGCCAGCAAGCCACACATTTTATGAGGAATGGGACAAAAATATGAGAGGTATGTACCCACTGTCAATTTCTTTATTTAACAACAAAATCAATAAGAAAAATGACTTACATTGCAATGGCGTGCATCTAATCTCTGGGAGCCCCTTAGTAGCAGAACCTTCAGTCGCCAGTGCTACACTTGAGTTGTCACACAACTTGGATGGTAGCCATGTTACGGCACCCTGCTTTCCTGGATGGTAAATGGTAGCGATCAAAGGAATTGTATCTCATGTGATGTATTTAAACCTAGAGTCATGTACAACTCGTGGGCCCATCATCACTGCATTGTAGGTGAAGGTGCTGTGGAAAGGAGGGGGGTTTGTCTAGGTTTGGCTGTGTATTGACTGGCAGGACTTGGAGACAAAATAACTTTCCTTGCTCACAAATTTTGTTATACCTTTAAACATTGGGCAGTGTAAAGTACACATAGTAAATTCAGCTATTGCTTTCTGTTTTGGTGATGATGTCAGACAGATTGTAAATAAGTATCACAGTCTTATTATTAACTACAAATCTCAGTTTGCACCCAACCTTTCTGCTTCCCAAGAAAGTGGGGCTGCTACAAATAGACAGAAACTCCATTGCTTTTATTTATTTTCATCCAGGATGAGCTGATGCCAGTTCCAGATTAGGTGGTTTGGTTGCCCTAATGACTTGATTTTCAAGATTACTATACAGTGATTTCTCAGATCTGCCAAAATTGCAAGGAGGAATGTGAGGCTGAAGTAAATAAGCCTGTTAACCTGGATCTTCAGGTTTCCTGTGAATCAAGTCATTGGTGAGTACTTACCGTCAACGGTATACAGTCATTTGTTGGTACAGAAGTTGTACGATTTGTGCCTTGACTTTCATCCCAATCTAACATCAGATGGATACTCAGATGCTGACTATTTTTTTGATGGTGGGTAAGGAGGCAGTCACTATCCCCAGATATGATTTATGTATCCTCACAAGCATTTGCCTGCTCAGTTTGTAAACTGCTTGTTTTGTCAGGCACGACTTAGTTCAACCTTGAAAGAAAACAGTAAGAATGAATGTATTTCTTTATGTGTTGCTTTTTTTTATGCAATCATTTGATGAAAAAAAGGTATTTATGGAAAAAAGCTCTAAAATTTGCCTCAAAGTATTTAAAATCCTGTGGCTTCAGGGGTCCTCCAGTTCCCCTGCTCCTGTCTTAATTCACTTATTTATGCCACAGTTATTATAGTGCACTGTTTACTACTTACAGCATGTTGAAAGGTTACAGGTAAAAGCAGAAGAATAGAATAAAATATGAGAATAGATAAGAAAAAGTAATCTGAATATTGTGTAAAGGTCAAGCTGTAAGCAACCATGGCACTAGGACCCTTTGCCTAGGGCACTATTTCGTCCAAGGTCAGCGCTGTTTATCCACACCCCCCACACATGCTTCCTATTGATCTACTTTCCAAACTGCGCCCCACCTTCTGCAAATTCCTAGATCCACCACTGCCAGGAAATTGCGCATGAAATATGTGAAGATGTAACAAAGATGAAACCACACTGCTTCTTTCTGATTGCAAAAGGAGGATGGTTGTATTTGTTCTGTGTTTTTTTTTTTTTTTTTTTTTTTTACAAGAAGATCATTAGAGTGGGAAGACTTCATTTATACTAGAGGCCTGGATGAGAAGCTACAGGTATACATTATTTTTAACACAACCTTCACTAGATTAATGTAATTTCTACAGACTCAGAATTTAGGACTATACAGAGTTTACTATGACAATAAAAAATTATAACGTGGCAAGAAGAATTGAGCAACAGTTGAAGAAATTATTTTATGCAATATTAATATTTACATATTAACAAATGTTTTTTTTTATTTTTGGTACATTGTAAATTGTTTGTGATGCAAGCAAAAATAATAGCTGCAAGCTAAAGTTTAAAAGTAAATACAATTTTCTTTGACACACTCAAATGAATTTCCCCTTCTAGAAAAATTAGAATTAAATCTAACTATGCTCCCTGTCTCACAAAACAAACCTGCTCCATTATGCACAAAAGAGATGGTGCCTAGAAAGCCTGGCTTAAAAACAAATCCTCTATCCGTCTTCAAAGATACAAAGAGCTCAGAAACATGATCAATAAACTAGTCAACAAAGATAAAACAGCTTTTTTCTGCTCTAGCTAATGTAGCCCACATAAAAATCCAAAGAAATTCTGGACTACCATCAATAACCTGCTTTACCCTGGTGATCCATCTACTCCCAACCTCTTCCCACACAACATTGCTACTGAAACTGCCACTCTCCTTGACAACTATTTCATTGAAACAATCCATAAGCTTACCCAAAATAGTACTTCTAACTCAACCCCTCCATTATCCCATAACAAAATCCTCCCCAACAATTTCACTTTCCAACCAGTTCCCACTTCCATTATTAAATCTCTCCTAAATAAACTTAAACCTTTCACCCCCTCTGCTGAGCAACTACCGTCCTACTTTCTTAAAGTTGCTGCACAGTCTATTGCATATCCTGCCTCTATACTTATCAATCATTTAATTTCTGAAGCCCATATCCCAGACATATGGAAATCCTTTTATACGATCTCTCTCCAGAAAGATGGAAACTCTACTGATCCTTCTAACTTCAGACCTATTGGTATCCTGTCCACCCTATCCAAAATCCTGGAAAAGTTCATCCATAGTCAGTTACTCAAACTCATTCTTGACAACAAGTTCCTAACTCCCACCCAACATGGCTTTAGATCCCGCCATAGTACAGCCACTGCACTACTCTCTTTCACTGAAACAGTAGCTGAAGCCTGTGACAATAACTTGCTTGTCTCATGTTTATTCCTCGATCTGTCTAAGGTCTTTGATACTGTCTCCCATTCCAAACTTCTAACTAAACCCTCTAACCTTCATCTCTCTACCTCCTCTGGTTTTCTAGCTACCTTTCCAGCAGACAGCAGTCCACTCGCTTGCAAATTGCCTTCTCCCCATTCCTCCCAGAAAATACTGGCGTTCCCCAAGGATCGATCTTGGGCCTCCTCCTGTTCAATATTTTCACTAACAAACTTCACTCTGCTACTACCCTCAACACTTCTACAATATGCTGATGATTCTACTTTCATCACTTCTGCCCACAGCATTCCTGAACTTCCAGCTCTCACTCAACTCACCTTCTCTTCTGTCAAAACCTGGCTTTCTATACTCAACTCATACTAAATCCAAAAAAACTAAACTCCTTCTCTTCCTTCTTAAAACACTTGCTCTGCACAAACCCTCCTTCTCTTCACCTCCCTCAATAACACCACTATCAAACCTGAACCCCACACCAACCTACTTGGAGTAATCATTGATGATTAACTAAAATTTGATATACATATCCAACAATGTATAAAAACAGCCTACCAGAAACTTGGTCCCCTCTATCAAAACCAAAAATTTCTTACACCCTCCTTCAAACCCTCCCTAGCTCAGTCGCTCCTTCTACCCTGTCTTTTTTTACACTGCCCCTATCCTTACTAATGTTCAAACATCTCTTCTCTCCAAACTAGAGCAAACATATAACAAAATAGCCAGATTTGCCTCCAGTCTTCCATACAAATCCCATCACTGCCTCACCCATAAGACACTCCAATGGCCTGAATTCCACAAACAGCTTCTTCTTTCTCAACTACATATTGCACACTCTATCCTGAATGATCCCTCTTTCTGCCCCTCCATAAGCTACTGTCCTACTATAACCCCCAACGCCACCTCCGTAGTACTAGCAAACACCTCCTTGACGTATATAAACCCAGTAAAAACATTGGAAAGTCTCTTTAGAAATACTCCATATTCCATGCTTGGAACTTACTCCCTCTAAATATAAGAAGCACTCCTCAAAAATACCTGTTCAAACAAGAACTTAAACTTTATCTACAAAAGATGTGGTCCTACCATTGTCAAACCCTGACCTGACTTATTCTCCCTTCTTATCGACATAATTTCTTTTTCCTCATGTACGCCACACCTTCTGTTCCTCTTCCCTCTTTTTCCTACTTTTTAAATGCACCAAAATGATAATAATTACTTGCTAGTAGACTTACGTTATCTGTTGATTATATCTTTGTAACTTTTGTAATAATTGTTAATTTTTCTAGAGCTTTTCCCCTCAGGTCTCCACTGAAAATGGGCCCCTGGCTCAGCTGGACTAACCCAGTTAACAAATGTCAATAAAAAAATAAATAAAGTGGATAAAGTATTTTGAGTACACCTACAAGTTTAGAATATTAGAACTAGAATATCATGTCTATCAGCAGGAACATAGTGTTCTGCTTGTTAAATCTTAGGAAAGGAGCCTATCAGCTGGCATTGAAGAAGGGATGCGGGATTGATATTATGGTAACAAACAGCAGTTACAAACATCATGCAACAGTTTGCTAGTGTTCAAAAAAACAAGGAAGACGGGACAATAGTCAACTAATTTGATACTCAATATATTATTATTTAATATTATATTATTATATAATTATATTATTTAAAATCAGGCATAGGTAGAGAGCAAGAACGACAAAGGGAACACATAAAAAAGTGGAAGAAGAGAGGAGTGTGGAGAAAGCAGGCTGCAGGAATTACAAGGAGCTTGATGGACAAAGTAGGGTGAAGAGCATGATGAAGAGGCTAGACAACATGATGAAAGAAGAATACCTAGGGAAATGAATTGTTGAAGTGGGAGAGAAAAAGGGTGGTGGGAACAGTTGTAAAAACTGAGATGGAAGTTCAATAGAATTAGGATAAACAGACTAAAAATGTAAAGAGAGGTCTGTGAATATTAATTGGCTTCTTGATGAATATACAAAAATGTCTACTGTGATCCTTGGAAGAGCAAGACTAAATGTGAGTAAAGCAAAGATACACGAAGTCAAAGACTGGTCTACTTTATAGTATTCGTTTTAGTTGGAGATACATCAGTCATTAATATACAAAACTAGCAGGGGGTGAGAGAAGCAAACTTCCCAACATTGCAGGGTGCAGTAAAACAAAGTCCCCCTCCTGCAGAAATGCTGTTTTGGCTCTGTAGCTAGGAGTCGACATTTTCTGTATTTCTGTTCAAACTGCATTTTTTCTTATAGTTGCAGGACATGTAATACTGGACCTTGTACTTAGAACACGGAGGCACATTAATTGGGACTATATTAGAACATGGAAGTGTTAAAACATCGAATGTTCTAATATCGACCCCTTTTCAGCGAACGCTTGAAATAGTGAAGCTGCAGAACACCGAATATTTTCCTAGGGAAAGTATTTGGTGGGCTGTTTCTGTGGCTTTGCTATTTCCTCGACTGTGGTGTGAAGGTGATACACTGGGTTAAGGTAAGTGTGTGAACAGACCAAGGTAAGGTGAGTGTGTGATAGTTAGAGACCTTAGGGATAGGGAGCGGGTAAGGTGAGTGTGCATTAGTTAGGGACCTTAGGGTTAGGGTTGGGTTAAGGTAAGTGGATAGCTAGTAGTGTATGTACGGTTTAGTGTAGGTTTCTGTGAAGTGTATATGTGTGGATTATGTATTTTGCTGTGCTTGTGCTGTGTGTGTTTTCTCGGAACAGCAAAGTTTTTCCCTTGGAAAAAATTTGCTGTTCTGAGCGTTCGAGTATATCACATTTCAAGATTCCAAGGTCGTGCTTATGGTGTTCAATATTTTGGAATTTCGATAATGTGATATAGACCCCATTAATTAGCTTAAATAACCCCACAATGACAATAAACTTAGTGAAAGGATGAGACTTCATATGGTTATTTTGAAGCCTTATTTGGGGAAAGTTTCAGTGGACAAAGAGATAATTTATTCCATTGTTTTGCAATATGAAAACGATAGATTGCATCTCCTTGTTTACTGGTAAATGGTTCCCTTTTAATAAGGAGACACCAGATAACTAAAAGAGGGATAGAGGGGGATACCAGGGCAATAAGCTAAATAATGCTGAACACGTATTGGAGTTTATTAAACTCTGAACCATTATTAGGTGGAGGAACATAAACTGTAACCAATACAGTTATTTAAGGCACTAAAGTGGTGATTGTAAGCAGGTATTTTAATTTGGTTTAAAGTAATTAATGTAAACTAAGTGATTTAATTTAAATTTCATTTAACTTAATTAAATGTGTACAAGCAGCATAGCATTCAAGTCTGTCATAAGCTAGCTGAAGTCTGTGTGTTATGGATGGGGATGGGCTGTAGCTAAATCCTTTACTCTGTATAGCATGCCAAACCCATAATTAGTTTTTATAACAATGGAATTACTACGGATGTTAAACCTCAGTTCATTGTGCAATATGACTCCAAGAAGCCTGGCAAATGTTGCAGCCTAAATGGATGATTGTTCCATGGCGTAATAAGGAAGTCAGAAGCAGTAGCAAATTTTCACAACAACAACATGCTCACTAATTTTATTAGTCCAACATCCATAAAAAATCACTTCCATGGTTCAAAGGTATTAAAATCTGAATGAGAATTAATCCGCCAACCAATATCTCTTAATTGATTCTGCTGTTAAGGGTTCTTGCTTTATCATCTGAGAGTCTATTTTCCTTATACGATAACTCTGAGGTAAAGAGACTGGCTATTTTTAGAAAAGCAAATAGCTGATTGGTGCAATGATCCAGGATATGAAATGCACCTTGAATTACTCAAACAGCTATTTAATATTTAGATTCCCAGTTACAATTTCTTATAGAGAGTTCTAAAGCCAGAATCTGGAATAGAGCTTCAAAATGTGTCAGTATTATTTTTCACTTTGGCTTTTGTGCTGTTTTGTACAATTGCACAGTATTTTGGAGGATCATGGAACAATTCCTTTTTAAATGAACTGTATCTCATTTCTATTATTTGTCATCCATATATTATTTGTCATCCATAAAAACTGTATGTTGAAAGCATGATCCTAAAGTGTTTTTCTTGTCATGGTTAATGTGTAGCAGAGCGCATCCAGAAGATACACCTTAGTTAAATAATCATTGGATCTGTCTGCATGCAACTGGAAATATGTATAACACCATTAAATTAGTTTTAACAAAGAACAAATAAAGAAAAGTGCTTTATTTTTTAAAGTAAGTAATTTGATCCTGAACTGTGTAGCTGTAGAACTGAATTGCAAGCAAATACTTTGAAAACATAAAGTGCAGTTTGTTTAAAAGAAGATCAGAAAGGAATGTAAGAAAATAAAAAGGTATGCAGCATATTGTTTGAGCCAATAGACAGTCTCTAGAAATAAATTATTACAAATAGAATCATCATTAGAAATTACAAGCCTCAATACCCATTTTTGATCCACACTCATAACATAGAGCAACAGAACAACAACTAAGCAGAAGATTTTTAGAGTTTAGCAATTGTGCAACTGCAGAAATTATAATCACAGTTGAAATGTTAAAAGACCTGATACTGTATATGATTGGAGAAAGGGCTTTCCAGATACACAGGCAATGTCAGAAACAAAGTGCAAATTTAGTGTTTTACAACAAAAGACACATAACCATTTTCAGTTAGTGAAAGTGTATATTTTAATTCAGAACTGCAATACAGGAAGTGTTTGAAAACACTTGTATTTCCTCAAGGTAAAGACAAAAACAAGGAAGCATCAGTTTTCAGACGTTGTCAAAAGCAATAAACCTACGATTGAATTAAAACTTCAGTTAGGAACGGTTTAAAAAGGGCTACTGCCTGAGTCTGACTCAATACTAATGAAAACAGAAGTTTGCAAATAAAAAAGTACATTAAAAAATGAGCTACATAACTGACCCAGAATCATGATAAATGTGTGCAGGTAGTCATATGCACAAATTATTTCAAAGGTAAAAAACGAAAGATGCCGGTGACAGTAAGAAATATGTATGTTCATGTGTCTGTAGCTTTCATCAAAGTGAAACTATTCCTAAACTAAAAGTAGTGGTAAGAATTCTGAAAATTATTAACATGGTATTAGATTTGTGTGCCTTAATAAATGCCAGGACAAGTGAGATGTTCAAAAGGTTAAAACCACAATAAACAGTATAAAAAGCTATTGCTGAAGTATATACCTACAGAACAGAAGGTACCTCTACCGAGGAATGGTTGTTTTAGGGCAAAAGAGTGTATAACCAAATCTATTTTCAATGTATTTGAAGTAACAGGGTCATGTCTTTTGACAAGGAGTGATGCAAACCATAGTAAAGGACTTGGCAATGTATTAAATTAGTACAGACATTTATTTAAAGGTTCTAGTAAATATTAATTCATATAAGGCAAAAGAAAAGTTGAACAAAGCAAACATTATTTAAGATGTTACAAGGCCAGCAACATGGTTTTCATTTGGTTGTAGAGTCCCAAAGACAGGAAATCTAATTTATGTTAGAGCATGCATAGATGTTAGCCTGGCAAACAAACCATATAGAGGGAAAGGCATTTGAAAACTATAGTGAATAACATCTCAAGTGAATTTAACAGTTATGAAATTCTGCAACATGATTTCAGGGCAAGCTATCACCCACTTAAAATTGTGCAGGGACAACAGAAGTAATGTGACATTTTTGAGTTTTGTGGGATCTGATAATGTACAAAAATAATCACTGAAACAAGCTGTACCTCATTAATATTCTAGTAGAAGATGCAGGAGAGGATTACTTGAGTAAAGAATATGAAAATGACAATGGCAACATGGGCAAAGCTACCCAAATATGGACAATTTCACAACACAAAACATAAGAAAACAAAGGGGGAAGTAGTAAAGAGGATTAATAATAAAGAAGTTAAAGAAACAGAAACTGAAGCTATGGATTATGTGCGATGTGAAGTATTTAGTGTATAAAATCCAACTCTGGTAACGTCACAGCATGATGGAACAATGAGTCCCCAAATTAAGGAGAGACAGCTGGAATTGGAAGCATCTGATCATTTGCCACATAATGATGCTCTGGATCTTTCAGGAGGCAACCAGTACAAAAGTTCAGTTGGAGTTGCACAGCAAGTTAGACAACAGGAGACAGTGGCAACTCTTATGCAGGCACTGCTGTAGATTGATTGGCCAATGAGTTCCCATATGAAGGAGCAGCAGATGACACTGGATGCAGCTGAAGATGCTATATCACAGGAAGATGTTCTGGAACTTTCAGTAAAATGCCAACAGGAAAGAGAGCAACTGATGGGAGAGTTGCTTGATTTACTAAAATGGGTAGGTATATTAAGATTGATGAAAGAAATAGATTACAGAAAGTAAATAAGGTACAACATGCTAGAAGTCTGATAAAACAAATGAACACAATAATCAAGATTATTAACAGAAATTCATGTGATATAACAAAAGTAAATAGGATATATTACTGTGCAGCTAAATTAATAACAGATAAAGTCTTACCGCAAAAACACAGGGCAGTAAGGGAAAGGAAGGGAAGAAATAAAATGGCATAACGGAAGAGTTGAATAGAGAAAACTATAAAGCAATTAAGACAAGAAGTGTCACTGTTAGAAGAATATAGAAGAGGGAACAATCAACAAAAGTACATAGCAAAATATATGTGCTAAAAGCAACACACAATATCAGAACAGACCAAGATCTACTGCAAATAATAAACTAAAGATATAAGCTGAGGCAGAAAAAGATATGCAGGTAAATAAAAAGAAAAAGTACAAAATATGCAATTCAGTGATAACACCAAACAGTTTTATACAGAACTGGGAAAAAAAAAACAAAAGGAATACACACACCACCAAAAAAAAAGAAGAAATAAACATGTTTTGGAGAAATATTTATGAAGACCCATTGAAACATAAAGATGATAAATGGAGAGAGAAAAATAAAAGAAACACTAAGAAGTTCAAATGTACAGAATATGAAATAAGATGAAGCAATGGCCAGAGAAATTGAAACAAATTAAGAAAAGCTCCTAAATGGAAACCACAGGCCCAGATGCAATACCTAACTTCAACAATTAACAGATGAAATTCAACAGTCATTAATAACTTTAGACCTATAGCAATATTATCTCAATCTCCAAAATACTGGAAAAATGTATTCATCAGCAGTTAATAAACTATCTCCTGCATACTCTGGAGTGGACTGCCCATGCATGTCGGGCAGAACACCTCATTGGCCGTCTTCTGGGAGAACCTTGATGATTGGACGGGAGATGGGAAGTTCACCCCAGAGATAATGTCAGTCGCCCTGCTAGACAGGGGTCCAGAGAAGTAAATATTGTGGGAAGAAATATCCAGAGAATTATTATGGCTAGGCTTGCATAGGCCCTAGGGCCAATAGCTTAGTACCAACCTATGAACCTATGAACCTATGAAAAACTCTTATCCTCCACACAACATGGCTTTCATCATTCCCACAGTACTAACACTGCACTAATAACTAATATAGATCCTGTCAATAAAGCTACAGATTATGGAAAACAAGTCTCTTTCTTGTTTCTAGACTTGTCTAAAACCTTCAACACAGTTTATCACAGCAAACCTCTACTTCAAATGTCCTGATTAAGTTTCTTTCAGCCCACCACTCTGTGGTTCAAAAGTTACCTATCTAATAAATATCTGTTTGCCTTTCAGGCATCACAAAAATCCAATCTTGAACAATGCTATAGCAAAGTTGTTAAATTTGCAGGAGAACCAACCACCATATAGCACTAAAAGCCTAATAGACACAGCTTCTTACCATCTATAAAATTATCCAATATCTATCTGCTTGTCTAACACTAAATAGCGTTCTATACAACTGTGTCCCCAGTCAATCATTGTGATCCAATGACCAAAAACTCCTTTCTGTCCAAAAATCTATCAAAGCTACCTGACATTGTTTATACTCATGCTATGTTGCTAAGGCCTAGAACTCCTTACCTGTATCCCTCAGGTCAATATCTTCCATGTCATCCTTCAAAACCATTCTGAAAGACTTCCTAGCCAAAATCTAAAATAAAATAAATAAAAAAACAGGATAAACTATATCCCTAAATGTGAAACTAGTACCTATATATACCTTACATCTCCTTACTCTCCCTTCTTCACTCACTTCCTTACTTCTGTCAATTTCTCTCCCTGGCTTTCTCTCTAAATATACCATAAGCCTGCTTTTCTCTCACTTCATATTGCAATTCGTGTTTGTATTATACTGACTTACCTTTAATTTGTCTGTAAACTGGCTAAAATTTCTTAAGGTATTAAATCAGTATCATATAACTTGTACCTATTCTTAACAAATTTTTTCATATTAAGTCTAATTTGGTATAATTATTTAAACTGTAGATGTTTTTGACTTATTTTTGAAGACTGTAAAATTATTATTCTTAACATGTTTTATAACATTGTGTAGCTTTTCTCTCCAGGCCTTCACTGAGAGTGTGCTCCTACTCAGTCAGACTTTCCCAGTAATCATAGGTCAATAAATAAAAATAATAAATAACTTCTGGCTAAAAGTATTAACATCTTTACATAAAAATTTAGCCGTGAATATGAATAACTTTTATGTGTATCCCTAACACTGACATGGTTAACAACAGGAAAAATGATACTCCTCCTTAAGGGTCAACCTGCAAACTACCCTAAAAATTATAGTCCGATAACTTACCTTCTGACAATGTACAAACTTTATATTGGAATTGACGCAGACAGAGTTTATAGTCCTTTAGAAATAAATGAAACTCAGTCATGGGAATGGAACAAAGGGGTAACAAAAGAAAGTCATACAGAATAAAGGATCATTTGTTGCTAAGTACAGCCATAATAGAGAATTGTAAAAAAGTGAAGAATCTAAGTATGACACGGATAGATTACAAAAAAGCATTTGATAGCATCCCCCATTCATGGATAAAGGAGTGCTTACAGATGTAAAAGATACATTCTGCATTGAACAATTACATTACAGTGACCATGAAACAGTTGCAAAACTCTTTGGAGATAAGCCATGACAGAGGGCAAATTAATATCAAATGGATAAAAATTCAAAAGGGAATATTCCAGTGTGATTCTTTGTCACCTCTATTGTTTTGTTTTGCTCTTAACCCATTACACTGTTTATTCAACATATGAGGTGACAGATATAATTTTGCTGTTAGAAAACAACCTTGCTTAATGACTTCTCATCTGCTTTATGTGGATGACTTAAAGCTATATAGTTCATCACTTGAGGAGTTGAAAGCACAACTGCAAGTGTTTAAAACTTTCTCAGATGGTATAAGAATGTCATTTAATCTTGATAAATTTGTAAAAACAACATTTAAAGCAGGAAAGCTGCAGTACCAAGAAAATGTCAGCCCGGGACAGGAATGTGATATAAAGGAGCTTGAGCAGAAGGCAGTGTGTAAATATTTGCAAACTGATAAAGGATTGGCAATAAAACATGAAAAAATGTAAATAAAATTCTGTAAGGAATACTTCAGAACATTAAAACTAATAGTAAAAACAGCTCTGACATCTACGAATAAAGTCCAAACTAAAAAACAATTTGTTCTTCCTATTCTAACTTACAGTTTTGGTGAGATTGACTGTCCCCAAAAGATATTGGATCAGTTGTACAGGAAAACAATAAAAATGTTTTATGTTTATCAAAAGATATATAAAAATCAGTGAATACCAAGATGATATAGTCCTTGACCAAATGGTATAGGCCTTCTCAAAACTATTACATCTATAGGTCTGCAGTCACTGGACAGCATACATATCTGTAGGCCTTCTCAACATGGTTACATCTATAGATCTGCAGTCATGGGACAGCATACATATCTGTAGGCCTTCTCAAAACTATTACATCTATAGGTCTGCAGTCATGGGACAGCATACATATCTGTAGGCCTTCTCAAAACTATTACATCTATAGGTCTGCAGTCATGGAACAACATACATATCTGTAGGCCTTCTCAAAACTATTACATCTATAGGTCTGCAGTCATGGGACAGCATACATATCTGTAGGCCTTCTCAAAACTATTACATCTATAGGTCTGCACTCATGGGACAGCATACATATCTGTAGGCCTTCTCAAAACTATTACATCTATAGGTCTGTAACCATGGGACAGCATACATATCTGCTGACCTCACCAGGTCCGAACATAGTCAAAATTTTTAAAATATGGGGAGGGGAAGTCTAAGATAACCTCTCTGCTTGGTCTAACAGAAGCATTCCGGTGTCAAGCAGGAATGGAAATCAAACCAGAACTAAATAAAAAATAATACAGCAACTCTGACAAAAAAACAAAACAAAACAAAATAAAGAATGTATGAAGGGGGTGACCATCTCAGTCCTCCATTCTTGCGGCACAAAGCCTGGTTTAAGGCTATAATGAAATTGTGAGTACAGGGGTCCTGATAAGTCATATTTTAGGCTGTTCAGAAGGCATCCTGGGATGTTACTGGGGCCCTAGTGAGTGCAGCCAGTATATGCTTCCTAGTTATAGTTAGAGAGGTTATGTTTGTGGATATTTCTCAGGGGATGAATAAAGGTCAGAGGAAATTAAAGTTTGAACTGAATTTGCCTGCTAACAAGTGCACTACGTCGCCACGCTCAGAAAATGTGAACACCATTAACCACCAGGTCAGCACATGCTGCCCTTGAGGTTTCTGACACAACTGAAAAAGGTTCTATGGCTACATTTCATTTGGGAGGCTATCTTAACCTTAAAGCTGTCTCTGTCTGACCTAATTAGCCTTCTTAGTTTCCTATTTAATTTGATCAGAGAGTTTTTATCTTTATTGGAATTACCTTTCTTGGCTTTTGCCATTTTGTTTTCATTTTGTTGCATATGCTGCCAAGGTGGTTTGGTTCTGGGGCTCATCTATGGAGCCATCCACATGGTTGCACAGAGGTTCGGAGAGCAATTCATCGTAGGCCGCTGTATTCTTGGTATTTGGAGAAGCACTGAATTTTAACAAATCATAACTTATTATAAGGTAGAGTACCTTGGAATAGCTCCTATTTCTGGTTTTACTGAGGCTAGAGAGTTGATTTTGACTTTGAAGGATACAACTTTATGGTTGATTTTACCTGGGATGACAAGACATCGAGGGGAGATTGTAGTATTATTCCATATTTGTGAATGCGAGGACCAATATGTTGGTGCTCCTAGTGGACATATTCACTATTTGGTCAAAGATATTTGTATTTATGAAGTCCAGGAATCTCTGTGCCTGTAGGTATTAGGCCATGTAGGATTCCCTGTCTACAGATGGGTAATTACAGTCTTCCATGAGCAGGGTGTTAAGTTGGATGGTAAGTGTCTCCAATAGGTCCAACTATGTATTGTGAGCATCTTGGGACATGGAGAGTGACCTATAGCTGGCCAGGATTTAGTAAGGGATTTTTGTCTTTGGTGATCTACATGTGGTGGAACTCCAGTGCATCATGCTGTTTGACCACTCTAGAGGTATGCTTGTTATCAATGTAAAAACACCTTCACCTTTATCCCTTGTATGTGCAGCTGCTGGTCTAAAGTGTGTAAGACACTGAAGCCTTGAACTGCCAGTGTATTCTCTGCTGCTTAAAATGATGTGTTGGAAACAGCACAAATGTCTATATTCTCAAGTGTGAGGAGGGCTTGGCGTGAGTGTATTTTTTATTTAGGCTCCTAGCTTTGAGCAGTGATATCTTGAGGTTCAGTTGAGTTGATTTCCTTTGTCAGTAGGTTTTCCAATTTGGCATTGCCTAAAAATGCACTATGATAGTAGACAACATTTTAGATGGTATTCTAAAGCCTAGAAGGAACAGGTACAGACCATCATTGACAAAGCAACAATAGTCTTCTAAGCATGTCCTCCCAAGCTGACAAATATTAGATCCCCTTAGAATGACACCAGAAAGACAGCCAGTTGTTGAAATCACTCATCTTTTGGTCTTATTGTGGCATCATTCTCAGCAAGAGTAGTATGCTGCTCAATGATAGGCTCATACCAGCAGCAGTGGTAGTATGCTGCTCAATGATAGGCTCATACCAGCAGCAATAGTAGTATGCTGCTCAATGTTAGGCTCATACCAGCCTGAGGCACAATGTCTTTCAGCTTGATAATTTCTCTTTTCATAAAATGCAGGGAGGTACATTTCAGGTAATTTACACCAACAACGACTATGATGGAATCATACTGGTACTTGTGGCATAATGCCTTCAGTGGATGGATGATTTAGCAGATAAGCAACTAACCGTTATCTTGCCCTTGTTCAGCCAGGTCAGTGAGGCATCAGTATGTCTTACAATAGAGTCCCCTATGACAAGTGACCTGGGAAGGATCCTTATCAGATGACTGAGTTTTTAGAAACTTGAAATTCATTTAGTCAGGCTAGGGTTGAGTTTATGAAAACTCAAAGGTTTTAAATGGAGATTGTGGTACATTTCATAATGGGAAAGTTAATATTTTCCTTACTGTAGTGTAATCTCTGAATTGGTATATTTAATTTGCAGTGGGTTTGGGGGTGCAGGGGGGTCTTGCCCTCCTGCAAAAAAAATAGATTTTTTTTTTTCTGTTCGAGTTTTTGGAAATGTTATCATGTGGTCCCAACCATATTAATTTTGAGTGTTTGAAAACTCAATCATCTAATAGGGATCCCCTGAAAATTGTGTTTGCTTGCCTTAGGGGCTTAGCATTTGGGGGTCCACTGTGAGTGACTGCATGTGTGGTGTTATGTTTTGTTTTTTTCTGAGTGCCTTTAAACTTGCTGAGGCAGCTTTGTCAATGGGCAGTTTAAGCAATATTTTTAGTTTAAGAAGATTGCTTTTGAGTGCCTCAGTATATGTTTTTCTATATCTGCATGGAGTGCTGTATGAGGGGAGTGTTGTGTGTACAGGTTTAACAACGTGATGTGTGCTTGTATGCAAGAGTTTAGGCTCCACTGTCAATGTGTAAGAACATCTCTCCCATACTGTGTCTGGTTCTTTAAGGATTAAGTGCTTGTTGGTAAACATGAGTCAATTGCTACATTGTCTCAAAATGCCCATATTCACCAAGTCACTGAAGAAAACTTATACAGTTTCAAGTCCATGTTATCTGTTTTTTGGTGAGCTACAAGGGAGTGGTGTATTGGGGTTAGAAGTCTATCAAGGGTGCTTTATAGGTGCAGACTAAGAGTTCTTTATTGGGGCAGATTATGCCAAATAGTAACAAATACCTTCTTCTTCTTTCGGCTTTTCATGGTTAGAGGTCGCCACAGCGGATCACCTGTCCGCTCATGATTGGCAGTGAAGTTTTACAGTGTCGAATTGCCAGCAAGGCACCCAACCTTCCACGGAAGGCACACACACGCACACACACACCTAGGATCAATTTGGAGTGTCCAATTCACCTACAGCATGTTTTTGGGATGTGGGAGGAAACCGGAGCATCCAGAGGAAACCCACGCGACCACAGGGAGGACATGCAGACTCCGCACAGAAGGCACCCCAGCCGAGGATCGAACCAGAGAATCTCTTGCTGTGAGGCAACAATGCTAACCACTGCACCACTGTTGCTGCCCAAATAGTACTAAATACCTAATTTTGCTAAATCTATAGTTACTGCCACTCAACACTCAACTAGCTGCTCTAAGCTAGCTGAAATTTCTTCTTCAAGCAATTGTGATTGAGATTTTCTGTTCAGACCTCCACTGAAAATGGGCTCTGTAAATAAATAAATAAATAAATAACCGAGTAGTGTTTTTTTCTGTTGGAGATATATATATTTTGTTTTTTTTTTTAGGTTTAGTATTCTCCCACAAATACCTTTTGAAATAAATAAATTCACAAAAAGCAGTCATTTAGTAATACAGAAAAAGAAATACATGTAAAATACATATGTGATTCGGTGAAATTACTTTTCAGCCTAATCCATCTGTCACAGGATTACCAGAAAAATGATTACCTAGAATGCAATGTATTGCTAAATCATCTTACAAAACACCTTGGTAGTTATAGAAGCCTACATTATGTGAAAGTGTTCTGTGTAGTTGTGCACCAGCATTTGTTAATGCTTGGCCCATACTGACCCATGCCAATAGCTTGTCAGAGACTAAGTTACTTGGGGTCCAAATTGATAACCAACTTAAATTTAACTCTCACCTACAACTAAATATCAAAAAAACCCATCAGAAACTAGGCATGCTTTACAGACAGAATCCCTACCTCACACCTGCCACTAAAATTACTCTCTCCACTTGCTTCCTTATCCCCTCCCTTCTCTATGGTGCCCCACTCCTAACAAATCTTCAGTCCTCTTTAAAAAAACAGCTCTCCTGTTGCTACAACAAAATCGCAAAATTTGCCACCAGCCATAGGTCCTCCACCCATCATTGTTCCTCCCTCCAGAAACTACAATGGCTAGAACTTCCCAATCAACTAACTTACATTCAACTAACTCTAGCCCATAAGCTTATTCTCAACCCCTCCGTCTGTCCATCCCTTTCATCTGCCTTTAAAATGCACCTACCCAACAGAGTATTAAGGTCAAACAATCAAAACCTACTAGAAGTGCATAAACCTACTCACCCCCCAGGCAGAAACCTTCTATCCTTCAGCCTAGCTCGCCATTGGAACTCCCTACCACCTTCCATCCGCACCACCTCCAACCACTCTACTTTCAAAAATTCTCTTCATTCACATCTAGCATCACAGTGGGAATGCTCTTGCTCCCACCCTACATAACTAACTCTGTCCTCTTACCTCCCCTTCTCCTTCCTGCTAACTTCCTTACTATACCTTTCCTCTCTCCTCCCCTTCTCCTTCCTGCTAACTTCACTACTATACCTTAGAATTTCATAAAATCTACTAGACAGGCCCTTAAGTCTACTTCCCCCACTATGCAATGTCCTTTAGCATCACATTGTACAATTCCTTAGTTAGTATGATTCCTCTCAAAGCTGTATTCATTGCTATATCTGTTGTACTATTGTTGTATATTCTTCTCAATCTGTATTAATTGTTATTTTTTGCGCATAATTTGTTTTTAAAAAAAAAAAAAAAAAAAGTTTTTTTGCTTCCTTATTTTGTATAACTTTCATTACTACCTGCTGTACCTATATTGTTCTGTTACATGTATCTTTTTGCTTTTTGGAGCTTTTCTCCCCAGGACTCCATTGAAAACGGGTTCTTTATGGCCCAATGGACTATCCTGGTAAACCAACTGCAATAAATAAATAAATAAATGTATGTGCTACATCAGCTATAGGAAAATTGTAGTCACTGTACTCAAAACTGACATGGCACACCTGTAGATTATTTATTATCAGGGTTTTCAGGGATATAGTCTGCATTGTCAGTATTGGAATGTTTCTGTCTCTCCTCACCCTTTATCTTCATTTATTTATTATTGTTATTTATTGTTATGATTTAATATTAACATATTGTCACGTTAAACTAACTGTTTTGTTGGGTGTATGGTTTAATTCCTACTGGCATGCTAACACACTGACTATTATATTACTTAATGTTGTGTTACACATAATATACATTAATATGTATTCAGATTAATTAAGGTTCATAGGTTCATAGGTAGGTACTAGGCTATTTGCCCAAGGGTCTACGTAGGCCTTGCCAGCAAGGTACCATAGCTTATGCCACCCAAGAAAGTTATTTTCCTGTGCGACTGTCCAGCAGAGGCAGAGAAGTGATCCCTGGGGTGTATTTCCTATTTCCCATCCACTCATCAAGATTTTTCTTGAAGAGTGCTAATGAAGAACTTTGCTTGACATAGATGGGTAGCATGTTCCAGAGTATAGGAAGTCTCTGGGACAGGAATCTATCCCTCCAGCATGTCCTGTTTATTGTGGTGACAAGGTTTAGGTCCCTAGAGTATGTAGCTTGGAGGGATTGGGATTTCTTTAGGTGTAGCATGTCCAAAAGCTCTGGGTTTGACATAGCTTTATATGTTAGGCAGAGATCACCTCGGAGTAGGCGATATGCTACAGAGTAAAGCTGGAGTTTTTTGAGGTGGTCAATGTAGGGCATTTGTTTGAGGTCAGTAATCCTCTTTGTGAGTTACATCTGTGGCCTTTCCAGCTGCTCCAGATGTTTTGTGAAGTACATTCCAAAAGGGGCATTGTACTCTATAATGGGTCTAATGAGTGACGAGTAGAGGGGAACATTGACCTCTTTTTTCCTGGATGATAACCCTTTTATGATGAGGTGTGCCATGTAGAAGGACTTCCTGACTACTGTGGTGATGTGACTATCAAAGGAGAGACTACTGTCCAACTCGGTCTCAAGGTCTCTTATCACACATTTGGTGTTAAGTAGATTGCTGCCTATGCGGTAGTTCATGGGTACAGAGTTTTTACCAAAGGGGGTGACACTGCACTTTTTGGCATTGAGCTTGAGGCCATGGCTCTGACACCAGGTATCTGTCACAGTGAGGCCCTTCTGTAGGATGTCCACATCATTTGGGGACTTGACTATGGCTCCTAGTTTGCAGTCATCTGTGGACTTTGTCAGCCAGAGGCCTTCTGTGTTAGCCTGTACTTCAGAGAAGTAGATATCAAACAGGAGAGGTCCCAGGACAGAACCCTGTGGCACTCCACTTGTCACTGCCTTGATGTCAGATTTGGAGTTTGCAACTTTTACAGTGTGGGTTCTGTCAGTGAGCCATTTGGCAACCCATCTTGTGACATAGGGATTTATACCTAGTTTAGTGAGTTTAGCTATAATTCCAGAATGGGGGATAGGGTTGAAAGCCTTGGCGAGGTCAAGATAGGCTGTGTGAACCACCTTACCCTCATCCACGGCTTTGGTGACTGCCTCAAAGAAGTCAATCAGGTTCAGGAGGCATGATCTGCCTTTCAGAAACCTGAACTGGGTGGATTCCAGAGTTTAGAGGTTACCAATGTCTTTGTTCATGAGTTCCATGATGATACATACGTTCCATGGCCTTGATTTTCCATTCTGTTAACACTAACAATGGATTGGTTATTACTAACCTTAACTTATTGCTATACCTCATTTACCACAGCACGTTAAGGTAGGTTGGTTCCAGCTGATCCATCTACCTTGCCTCATCCGGCCCTGGCACCAGGTCCCAGCACATCTAGGATCCAGACCAGTGGTGACCCCTCTGCTGTGCCTACACTACCTGTGTTGTCAGGTAGTTCTGCCCCATGGGACGGGGATGGGTCCCCTCTGGGAACGGTGCTGGAGGAGGAGTTGTAACCCAGGCTGAACTACTGGTTCTAATGCACAGGATAGTCTACCATGGGTTTTTTGCACCACCTGCGCTGGATTGAGGACATGCTGACCAACCTAGTGGGCAGTCTTGCCTTGGTGCTCAGCCTCCACCACTGCCACCCCCGGGGCAGTGACAGAGCAGTGTAGACAGTCCCATGGGTGGAGATGTGAGTCATGCTGCTGACTTGTGGAGGCACATGGGACTTAGATTCCACAACACTCTTCCTATCCAAGGTGTTCACCCCCTCATGTGTCATACACTACCCCTGTCTGCGGTCTTGTTTGCCTTGTCTATCTGCAAATGCATCATCACCTACCCAACTTACCTCCCCCACATGTACCTATGTCACTTCCCCAACATTCCACTCTCACCTAAAAAAAAAAGAGCACCTGTCCCCCCCAAAAAAAATATCATCCCATACATAGCTCACCATTTCACACATGTCGACTGCACACATGTAATTTGGCCCAATTGGTTTGACAATGCAGTTATGTTTTCCTCACTCCTCTTTCTAAGGGTGAGAGTTCAATGTCATGTACAAATTCTGTCAAAGTTCACAGTTGTTGCTGTACAAGAAATGGACAGCTATGATTCTTTCCTACACCTTTTTTGCATATCCCTACCTGCCTTTCACTATGTTTTTCCCCCTGCTTGCACCCCATTTCACTACTTTCCTATCACCCCAATTTTCTTTTCTTTATATATTTTTTTTTTGCGTGATGCTGCATGGCACACTGCATCCAGCAGCTTCACTAAGCTCAGCTAAGTAGAGCTATATTGACTATATGTGTTTTTAAAATTGTAATATACACTTAAAAAATAAATATCCATTCCATATTATCCTGGCTGGATCTGGCCACAGATCAGTCTCCTTAGAACTACTGGCATGCACCCCCCTGCAGACAATACAGACATATATGTCAAGAAAACCATTTATTACTTCCTGTGGAATGGTTGACATAGCATGACTGCACCCCCCAGATGGAACAGGCAAGTATGCAGAGCTCTATACCCATGCATTATGTCAGCAACATTACAACTGACTGAACTCAGCTGTACATGACAGGAGGGACACAGGCTCATCATAGTTCAGCAAACCTGACTGGTGGACAACTGCCATTAGCAGGCTGTACAGTAACAGGTGGACAGTGCTGTGTGAAAGTTGCAGTGAGGGTGCACCCCTAATATGGAGGCACGTATTTATTTAATCATAAACATTAGGGTGTCTACAAAATATCCCAACTAACAAACTAAATCAATGAGTAAAACTGTCACACAGAAAAAACAATTGGTTATCAGTTGGGTACGACAACCCTGTGTTTATAAAAGTCAAACATTCCTCTTATGCTGTGCTGATGATGCCATAAGAAGGCAGAAACATGCATTTCCACAGCTAGATGGGTTGGCTTTATTGGCCTGAAATTGTCCATAAAAATACTTAAAAGTAAAAGAAAAAGTAATGGACATTCAGAATTGCTATTTAGTTGAAACACCTGATACCCTTAAAGGATAATTTGCATATATCCCATATTGCCTCTGATACAAGAGATTTAAGGTATAACCCAGTGGATAGTATAGCTTTGCTAGATTTTTATTTGTGTGTTTTTTAACCAATTGGCTTTCCTGTGTGACCTTTTTCCTCATTGTTTTAGTAGTACATATATTTCAATGGATTTAAAGTCTGACACACAATTGTTTGTCTGTTGTTAGTAGAATGTATTGATGTCAACATTCAATAAAGTACCAGAAATCTACAAATGAGTGAGGAACAGACCAAACGTATGAGGAAAAACTCTGGACCTTCTCTGAAAATTATGACAGTTGAGAGGTATGCAGACTGTCAGTCTGTTGGTGGTGTAACATTAACAATCCTAGTTGCATATTTAGTACAGTAAACAGCTGGGAATTGCTGTGGACAGTTTGGGTGAAGTTTAGTACTGCAGAAACAGTGGCAAATATTAATGTCTGTAACATACAAAATGCTGGACTGGAATACAGGTAGGTGTGGCCTGGAGTAACATTATAAGTACTGACAGCCCCACTGGGCAGTGGGCATGTCTGTACACTTAATAAAAATGAATGCATTGCTGTTGGCCCTTCATTGAAATTACCTATTATGTATAAATGTCTATACATGCAGACATATATGTATACATATCCATCTGTCAGTATCTGTCTCTCACATGCATAGTATATCTATCGCTATGTAGTGTCAAATAGATATATATAGCTATGTATATTAAAATGATACATAGACTCCCCCATATATCTACAGAACACATATACATATCATACACACACAGAGCTACATTTATATATACATTCCTGTTATATACAGAAATATGTGTGTGGATGTCTTCATTGTCTGACATACCCTAATAATGGTGAGTAAACTGCACTATCACACAACTATAATGTTGCTCAAAGGATCCAAAGTAAGGGTGCAACAGTACATAATCCACTTACCCACAAACCCCTATGCCTGCTGGATGTCACCACAGAAACAGACACATGTTAGCAGGTGGTGTAATGTATAATGGTGTCGATGCACGTATGGACAGGGCACATTGCCCATGCCCGCAGTGTCACCTATCAAACTACAAGCAGCCACATATGGCCATACTGGTAACTGTACACACATAGATAGGATAACATCAGTTATCTCCCTCCTAGGGTACTAAAAGCAGATAACAGTATGAACCTATATCACTCTGCAGGCCACGGATGCTGTTCAAAACAAGCCAGGTTTGTGTAATGCACAAGTACTGCACCTGCAATCACATATACAACAGACTGAACCTGTGTCATGTGCAATAAGCACTGTGATCTATAGTGTAAAATCCTAGATAGGTAGGGGTTCTAATATCACTGCAGACCACTTGGTGTGTGTGTATGTGTGTATACCCCTGCAAAACAACTTCCGTGCCCTCATAGGCTATCCACCTGCAGTGGTTATGAACTTTTTTGGCCCATAACCTGCTGCTGGCTTCTATACTATCTTATTCTACAAGACCTGATGATATCAACCTGTACAGCTACTCTCAAGTCATCCAATCCAACACTAGATTAAGAAATTCAAGAAACAAAGAAAGCCTCCTAGACTGGATCCTACTAAATAAGACTAACACATCTTACCAAGTAGGCGCTCTTCCTGACAGACTCAGTGACCACCAAATGACCTTCCTACTAAAATTCAACACCCAGAACTACTTTACTCCCTTATTACAAGTAACCAGGGTCACAAAAAGCTTTGACCCCCCACAAATTTAAACTCAAGCTAAAACACCATAACTGGAACATACTAAGACTACTACCCCTAGAAGAAGCTGTAACCCACTTCAATAATACTTTCCTAAAAATACTAAATGCCCATGCACCAGCTCATACTACAAAATTCAAAGTGAAGACAGCCCCCTGGATTGCCAAAGAGACTAAAAATAAAATTGCAGTAAGGAACAAGGCCTGGAATCTCTGGAGAGCTACTAAAACTCCAGCAGCTAAGGAACAATTCTAAAAACTTAGGAATGATACTAAAAAAGCAATCCTTCTAGATAAACAAAATGCTTCCTATAGCTACAAAACAGGCACCAAAACAATCTCAAAAAATTCTGTGCAGGAATAAAATACTCCACCCCGGCAAACCTTCCAGCCCATCTCTTACCTCCACTAGTGAAATCACAAATATACCAGATACCTTCAACAAATGCTTTATAGAAACTACCTCCAGCCTCCTTCAAAAACTAACCACATCCACCACAAATAGCCCTGAACCTATAAAAAACTGAACATCACCTTCCAATTTCAGCACATCCCTACCGCCTACATCAAAATGCTCCTAACCAAACATAAACCTGATGGCATCCCTGCTGAATACCTTCAGTTGTCTGCAAATAAACTTCCCCTCCCTTCCTAGTATCCATCCTCCTAAACAGATCTGTCTCAGAAGCCACTATTCTATCTGGAAGACCTCCTATGTCATCCCCCTCCACAAAGGAGGTACTTCCACCGACCTCTCTAACTATCACCCCATTGCCATCCTGTCTCCACAAGCTGAAATACTTGAAAAATGCATACATCACCAACTCATGCCATACCACTCAGCATGAATTACAGCTTGCTCACAGCACCACCTTACTTTCTTTTACAAACCTCATCAACCAAAACAAACACAAAAGCTATCTAACATCTGCCATATTTTTGGACCTGTCAAAGGCCTTTGATATGGTCAGCCATCCTAAACTTCTTCAAACCCTTACTGACCTGGGTCTTAATACCCATGTATTGGCCTGGTTTCAGAATTACCTACAAGGAAGGTAGCAAGCAGTTAGAAGGGACAACAACCTATCCTCACTACTGCCTATTACCACAGGAGTCCCACAAAGCTCCATTTTAGGACCCCTTCTATTCTCCATTTTCAACAATAATCTTCACAGCATCTGTCAAGATGCAACTTTCAAACAATATGCTGATGACTCAACACTAGTCTGTACACCCAGAGATCCCCAGGAACTCCAGACCAACACTGAAAAAGTCTCCCAAACTATTGAAACCTGGTTTCTTAACAAAAACCTGCTACTAAATCCCCCAAAAAACAAACTGCTATTTAGTCCAAACAAATCAACCACAATCCCCAGCCCATTTAATATTGTGTCCAGGGATGGGACTATTATCTCTCCAGACACTTGTGCTAAACTACTAGGTGAGGTCATTGATAATAATCTCAAATTTGATTTGCATATAAATCAAACCATTAAAAACATCCACCAAAAACTGGGCAGTCTACATAAAAAAATAAAAAAAAAATTTAACCCAAGATGCCAGGACAACTATTGCTCTGACTCACTTCTTCTCTACTCTTTTCTATGCCTCACCCGTTTTCACCAACTTACCCAAAACAGAAATGGCCAAGCTCAACACCTGCTACAATCAAATTGCCAAATTTGCACCCCACAGATCCTACCACTGCCATTCCCTCTAACAACTTGACTGGCTTGAATGTCCCAATCTCCTAACCTTCCATAAGTTTTCCTTTGCATACAAACTAATACTAATTCCAGATCAAACCCCAGCTCTGGCCAACCTACTAACATTCTTCAGCAAAATGAATCAGAGGGAGAAACATGGCAGAAATTATATAAAAAACGTTAATGCGGTTAGCGCTTTCACATCATAGATGCTTCTTCAGACCATGAATAAAACAACATAAGCTAAAGCCACTTTATATACTTCTAAAACTCTATTAAGCCCTATCTAAAAACAAGGCGTTTATAAATTCTGCATATATTGCTCAGTTTTTTATTAAAAATTCTGTACTTGTTTTGTGCATATACCTATTTTATTAATTTTTATTTCACTGCTGGAATGTCAGTTTGTGTATTGTATTGTTAGGGTTAGCAAGCTGTAGTATGTTTCTGGCTAGATGCCTATTAATATGCTGTCTCTTTAACTTGAGTTTTGAATAAGATGTAATCAATTAATTAAGAGCAACTTGGTAGAGTTTTAGAAGTATATAAAGTGGCTTTAGCTTATGTTGTTCCATGCATGGTCTGAAGAAGCATGTCTGATGTGAAAGCGCTAACCGTATTAAAGTTTTTTATATAATTTCTGCCGTGTTTCTCTCTCTGATTAATTTTGGTGAAGAAAATTTGTTTGTTGGTGTGAGAGGGAGTTAATTCAAAGGGGCTACACTATTGACTTTCATTGCTTTTGTGAACCTACTATTTACAAACTAGCCCTAGGCAACTATATTCTATTGATAAAACACTGATTAAGGTTACCAAGAGTAAAAACACAGCAGGGGACTCCCTCTTCCCTAATTATCGAGGTAAAACTTGGAACTCCGTACCCTCAGCTATTACCTGAACAGACTCAAAGGTTACATTTAAAAGACTCCTCAGAGACCATTGAAAATGCACATGGATATACTTATGTTCATCCCAGGCTAAACTCGCCAGTCGTACCATCCCTCTTCCCTAATTTACTAGTCTCAGTTTCTGAACCTTACCACAATGAGGAACTGCAGCTTTTTATTTATAGCCTCCATATTGTGTCACTCCTAAACCTGGCCTATCAGATTGTATCTATACATATTGTGGCACTAAAACCCTGCTAGGCTCAGATTTTCTATAAACTTTTCTTCATCTTCTTTACATTTGCTTTTATACTTAGTGTAGATACCTCACCACTCAACTCTGTTGTTTTACCTGCTTCAATAATCCTGTCCCTGCCAAACTTGTACTCACACTATCTGTATAAAATTGCAAAAGATGCAAATTTTCTCACGTATGTAACTTATCCTGCTTGGCTTCTTGCTTATGTACTGCCTCATTCTAACTGTATAAAATCATAAAAGATGCTTTTATACTATGTATCTAATGTGCTTATATACTGTCTATGTGGGTTTATATTATAACATTGAAGTAGTAAAACGTTGAATGTTATAATATCGAACCCAAAACAGCGAACGCTGAAAATAGCGAAGCTGCAGAACATCTAATTATTTTCTAGGGAAAGAATTTGATGGGCTGCTTCTGCACTTCGCTATTTTCGCCACTGTGGTGCGAAGGTTATGGACCGGGTTAAGGTAAGTGTGCGAACAGACTGGGTTAAGGTGAATGTGGGAATGGGATACTTAGGGACCTTAGGGTTAGGGAGCGGGTAAGGTGAGTGTGCAATAGTTAGGGACTTTAGGGTTAGGGAGCGGGTAAGGTGAGTGTGCGATAGTTACGGACCCCAGGGTTAGGATTTGGGTTAAGGTAAGTGGATAGATATTAGTGTATGTACGGTTTAGTATAGGGTTAGAAGTAGGATTTTAAGTATATATGTATGGCTTACTTTTTTCTGTGTGCTTGTGTTGTGTGTATGTTTCTCGGAACAGCAATTTTTTTCCCAGGGAAAAAATTTGCTGTTCTGAGCTCTAAATTATATCACATTTTGACATTTCAAGTTCGAGCTTATGGTGTTCGATATTTTGGGATTTTGATTATGTGATATACACCCGTCTATGCAAATATGAATGCTGCTGTTATACTCATGATAATTGCTTGTAATTGATTTGTGGAGCTTTTTTCCCTGGGCCTTCGCTGAAAATGGATATGCACCCATTCAGACTCTCCCAGTCAACAAATGTAAATAAATAAATAATAAATCGATTGACTTCAGCAATTGGCTAAGCTTCTGGTGTCATTCTTAGGGTACCCAGTGTCTGTCTGAATGGGACGACATGGTCGACAGACCACGGTGCTTTGCCAGAGATGGCCTGCACCTGTCACCCCTGGGATTCCGTATACTGGCTAAGGCTCTTGCCATCTCTATAGTGCCTTTTTTAAGCAAGGTTCAAATGACAAATTCACCACCATAATGGGAACAGGCAAGCAAAAACTGAGGGTAATGCTACTCAATGCTAGAAGTCTAAATCTCAAAATGAACTCCTTTGAGGCACTCCTTAAAATGGAGAACATGGATATCTGTGCAGTGAATAAGACCTGGTTCAAGGTTCCAGAGAGCACCTCTGCATTGCCAGGCTATAACTCATACCACACGTTTCGGCCACCTAACCTGGACTGGAACACCAAAGGTGGAGGTGTGTCCATATTCATTAAAGATATCCACACCTCTATGCTAGTTGCTCAGCATAATGCATCTGAGGTTATCCAAGAGCAACTACCTCTGGGCAAAACTGCAATCCAAATTGTAGCTTGCTACAGATCCCCCACCATGCCCCAGGAATCCCACTCCTCTTTTCTTGATATACTAGAAAATATTAGGGTTCAACCAAACACCCTAATAATGTGCGATTTCAACTACCCCACCATTAACTGGGAAAACTACTCATGTAACAACTCCTTCACTCAATGCTTTCTGGAAGTCATAAATTCCAATGCCCTCGATCAACTTATCCACATGCGCAGCAGGGGCAACAATATCCTAGACCTAGTCATTACCAACATGAGTGACCGGTGTTCCACACCTGAAGTCAACTCCTCATTGGTCAGATCTGACCATAACCTAATCACCCTAGATATCCACATCCCATCCCCATCCTCCATTAAGGAAACCATGGTAAAAAATTTCTCCAAAGCCAACTTTATGCTTCTTAAGACAGAAGTGGTGAACTTCATGACACCCATGCAGATGGACAATACATTTATGACTGCTGAATACTACACAAATGAACTCTATAAGCGCTTACATGAGTGCATGGATCGTGCTATCCCAAACAGAGCCAAGATGCTATTCTCCAAAAAAAGGAAGCCAATCTGGTGGTCCCCTGTCATAAACAAACTATACAACAGAAGGAAGAAACTGTTGCAAAAGAGAGTAAAATCCCATGAGTGGAGGAGCTCCCTGGTCAGCCTCAGTAAGAAGCTGAGATCCCTTATAAGATCCTCCAAAGCTAGCTACGAAAACAAAATTACCACTGATTCTAGGGACAACCACAAAGCATTCTATAGCTATGTCTAGAATCTCAATGGCAATACCCAGATCTGCTCTGCGTTACAGCACAACGGCATGAAAATTACAGAACCAACTGATATTGCCAACATCCTGACAGATAGATTCAGTGCTAACTTTACCTCCCTCTCACCCCTTAAAGGGCCCATATCTTTACAGGAAGAATGCAGAGTCCCTGTAATCACAACTATGCAGGTAAAAGCTGCACACTCTAAAGACAAAAACACAGCATCCATGGGACTAGACAACATCCCACTCTGTGTTTTACTCAAACTTTGGAATGAACTGGGTGCCCACCTAAGCACCATGTTCAATCATAGCCTCACGTCAGGCTTTGTGCCCACTAAATGATGCACAGCAACAGTTATACCACTCCACAAAGGGGGAACTACCACTGATCCTGGAAACTATCGTCCTATTAGCCTGATGAGCCTGGTCTATAAGGCCATGGAACTTATCATTATGGAACTCAAAAACAGACATTGGTAACCTCCAAATTCTGGACCCCACCCAGTTAGGGCTTTTGAAAGGCAGATCATGCCTCCTGAGCCTGATCAACTTCTTTGAAGAAGTCACCAAAGCTGTAGATGAGGGTAAGGTGGTTCACACAGCCTATCATGACCTTGCCAAGGCTTTCGACACCATCCCCCATTCTGGAATTATAGCTAAACTCACTAAACTAGGTATAAATCTCTACATCAGATGACTGGTTGCCAAATGGCTCACTGACAAAACCCACACTGTAAAAGTTGCAGATTCCAAATCTGACTTCAAACCAGTGACAAGTGGAGTACCACAGGGTTCAGTCCTGGGACCTCTCCTGTTTGGTATCTACTTCTCTGAAGTACAGGGTAACACAGAAGGTATTTGGCTAATGAAGTTCACAGATGACTGCAAACTAGGAGCCATAGTCAAGTCCTCAAATAATGTGGACATCCTACAGAAGGGCCTCACTGAGACAAATGCCTGGTGTAAGAGCCATGGCCTCAAGGTCAATGCCAAAAAGTGCATTGTCATCCCCTTTGGTAAACACTCAGTACCCATGAGCTACCACATAGGTGGTAGTCTACTTAACAACGAATGTGTGATAGGAGACCTTGGGACCCATGTGGACATTAATCACATCACCACAGTAGTCAGGAATTCCTTCTACGTGGCACACCTCATCACAAAAGGGTTCTCATCCAGGAAAAAAAGAGGTCATTGTTCCCCTCTACTTGATACTCATTAGACCCATTATAGAGTACAACACCCCTTTTGGAATGTACCTCACAAGACATCTGCAGCAGCTGGAAAGGCCACAGAAGTACCTCACAAAGAGGATTACTGGCCTCAAACAGATGCCCTACACTGACCGCCTCAAAAAACTCCAGCTTTACTCCGTAGCATATAGCCTACTCTGAGGTGATCTCTGCCTAACATATAAAGCTATGTCAAACCCAGAGCTGTTGGACATGCTACACCTAAACAAATCCCAATCCCTCTGAGCTACATGCTCTAGGGACCTAAACCTTGTCACCACAATAAACAGGACATGCTGGAGGGATAGATTCCTGTCCCAGAGACTTCCAATACTCAGGAACAGGCTACCCATCTATGTCAAGCAAGTTCATTAACACTCTTCAAGAAAAATCTTGATGAGTGGATGAGAAATAGGAAATGCACCCCAGGAATCACTTCTGTGTCTCTGCTCAACAGTGGCACAGGAAAATAACTTTCTTGGGTGGCGTAAGCCAGGGAACCTTGTTGGCTAGGCTTATGTTGGCCCTTGGGCCGATAGCCTAGTACCTACCTATGAACCTATGAACCTAATAGGGATATTAATGACACTTACAGTCCACAATTATATGTTTTTCCCCATCTGCATACACCTCTTTACTGCTCCTCTTGAATGTGGTCTTACAAGTCTTTGGACTCACCGATCTGTGGCAAATAGTCCCTTGTACAGGGAGAATATGTCTCAGTTTGCCACTCTGTGACATATGTTGAAATTAGCAATCCAGTCTTTTGCCCCACAGGCCTATTTCCCTAACAAAAGAGGCCACCTCTTGAGATTAGCAGCCTAACCCCCCCCCCCCACCAGATGCCTTTTTCTTATCATCCCTCCTACTCCCTGTCCCTTAAACGTCCCTTATAGCCGCCATTATTTTTGGTTCATCAGCCTCAATGCTGCACATACAAAAATGCATAACAGCACATCAGTTAACTCTTCTGTCCCTTCTCCCTCCTTTTTATTGATATATTGGTCAGATATATCCTTTATTTATTTATATCATGCAAAGGACTAAAGCACTAAGCTTTTATTGATCTGCTTCCTGTGTTCAGGACACAGGGGGTTTACTTCCACCACCTCAATTTGTGTTCAGGACGCAGGGGTTTTACTTCCACCACCTTCATTTGCCTAATGTGTCATTCTGAGCAAGTCACTTAACCAGACAGTACTTCTGGGTCAGCCTTGTGTTCAGTTGGGTTACTTGGTCAGCAAATAGGTCAAATAAAAAAAAATCCTTAAACATCTCAAATAGGGCAAGTTAGTACAGTGTTATGCCATCTGCAAAGAATACCATAAGAGTCAAAACGTAGGGTTGATACAGTTCCTAGTATCAAAAGATGCAATTAATTTATTTATCTTGTCTTGTTTACTGTTAAAGTCCAACTGGGCACAAGACCCCTTTTCAGTGGAGGCCCAAGAGAAAAGTTCCATGCATATAAATAGGAAAGCCCTGTTATAGAAAACTTAACAGCGTCTAATAAACACTGTGTAACAAGAAGTAAAGTTAAAATCCCTTCGTAAGCACTTCGCATCATCATTGCTCTTGACCCTGTAAGTTTTCAGTTTCTAGACCACAGGAAATAATGCTGGTCCATATAGTGAATATTAATTTACCCTCAGGAATCGTTATCCTCCACCTCCTATATGCAGTTTCCCTGTTCTCCTCACATGTCCAAAATCTATATTCTCCAATTAGTCCAAGCATTTAAACATACTGTAATGCATACGTTTCACAGTAGCTGAGCAATAGTTGTCTGTAGTTTTCTCTGCCAATGCAGTCAATAACAACCCTTACCACACTAGGTTTGCCACCTTTTCACAGTTCCAAAGTGGGACCCAGGGAGTGTGGCCAAACATGGGATGTCACAGAAAAAGTGGTCAAAATGGTACTGTAAATAACTGTCAAAAAAAAACAAATTAATTAAACCTGTGGACTGGGGACTACCAGGCCTCATAAACATTGGTTTCTACATGCTCTGTAGTGCATTTTAGTGCTTTTTTTTCCAAATGTTTTGATCCAGTGATGGCTTGAACAAAAATCAAGACTTAGGAAAGAAATTATTTCAAGAAAGAGATAAAATGTATCCATCGTTTAATGTTCATCATAATAATAATTCCCAATAAAATTAGAAAATCAGGATATATGGAATGGTGTCTTATAGATGTGGAGTAGAATCCAAAGAGCAAGGTATAATGTGTAGGGGCCAGAAATTTCACCTTAAACAGAACAAGCTATACAATTTAGGGGCCAGGAATTCCACCTCAAACAGAATAAAATATAATGTGTGTGGCCAGGAATGCCACCTAATGCAGACCAAGACATAAAGTGTAAGGGCCAGGATTTCCAGCTAAAACAAAATAAGATATAATGTGTCGGGGCCAGAAATTTCACCTTAAACAGAACAATCTATAATATTTAGGTGCCAGGAATTCAACCTCAAACAGAACCGATATAACATGTAAGAGCCAGGAATTCCACTTGAAACAGAACAATATATAATGTGTAGGGGCTAGGAATTCCATCTAAAACAGAACAAGACATAACGTGTAGGGGCCAGGAATTCCAGCTCAAACAGACTAAGATATAATGTATAGGAGCCAGCAATTCCATCTAAAACAGAACAAGACATAATGAGTAGGGGCCAGGAATTCCAGCTCAAACAGACTAAGATATAATGTATAGGAGCCAGCAATTCCATCTAAAACAGAACAAGACATAATGAGTAGGGGCCAGGAATTCCAGCTTATATAGAACAAGAGATAACATGTAGAAGCCAGGAGTTTCACCTCAAACAGAACAAGCTATAAAACTTAGGTGCCAGGAATTCAACCTCAAACAGAACAAGATATAACATGTAGGGGTTAGGAATTACACCTCAAGCAGAACAAGATATAATGTGTAGGGGGCAGAAATTTCACCTTAAATAGAACAAACTATAACATTTAGGTGCCAGGAATTCAACCTCAAACAGACCAGATATAACGTGTAGGTGCCAGGAATTCAACCTCAAACAAAACAAGATATAATGTGTAGGGACTAGGAATTCCACCTCAAACAGAACAAGATATAATGTGTAGGGGCCAAGAATTTAACCTCAAACAGAATAAGATATCGTGTGGGAGCCAGGAATTCCACCTAATGCAGAACAAGGCATAACATGTAGGGGCCAGTAATTCCACCTAATGCAGAGCAAGACTTAACATGTAGGGGCCAGGAATTCCACCTAATGCAAAATAAGACTTAACATATAGGGGCCAGGAATTCCACCTAATGCAGAACAAGACAACATGTAAGGGTCAGGAATTCCACCTAATGCAGAACAAGACTTAACATGTAGGGGTGAGGAAGTCCACCTAATGCAGAACAAGACTTAACATGTAGAGGCCAGGAATTCCACCTAATGCAGAACAAAACTTAACATGTAGGGGCTAGGAATTCCACCTAATGCAGAACAAGACTTAACATGTAGGGGCCATGAATTCCAGCTCAAATAGAACAAGAGATAACATGTAGGGGTCAAGAATTTCACCTCAAACAAAACAAGATATAACATGAAGGGGTCAGAAATCCCAGGTCAAACAGAACAAGATATAATGTGTAGGGGCCAGGAATTTCAACTCAAACAGAACAAAACATAATGTGTAGGGGCCAGGAATTCCATCTCAGACAGAATAAGATATAATGTGTAGGCTTCAGGAATTTCCCCTCCAACCTAACAAGGTATAACATGAAGGGGCCAGGAATTTCACCTCAAACAGAACAAGTTAGTACAGTGTTGCACCATCTCCAATGAATATCATAACAGTCTAAAGAAAGAGTTGATACCATACCTTGTATAAAAAGGTGTACTTTATTTTTTATTTGTTTTGTCTTGTTTTTGGGGAAAGTCCATCTGTGTAAAATGGCCCTTTACAGTGAAGGCCCATGAAGAAAAATTCCGTAAATATAATGTTAAAGAACAGTACATTATATTATCATATTTTAACATTTTATTCAAATACCAAGATGTTGTATGTACATAGTAGTAATACACAGAACATTATACATTTGTATGTAATGGTTAGACTTAGTAATACAACAATACTCCTGAATAGTGAATACACTAAATTCATGTTAAGAACAGTAAAATCTAGGAGCGTTTAAACAATGCTGCAGTTTTAGTACCGAGGTGATTCAACAGAAATATTAAGCACAGCACCTCTTCTGATGATAGATGGTAGTGCTAGAAGGTAATCTTATCCTGAGTGGAACAGCAGCGCCCCCAAGACATAAGCAGGAATTGTTTTAGATTAGTATTGAAGATGTGTGGGTTTTCAGTGAGTAAACCCTTAAATGCTTAAAGAGCAACTTGTAAAACAAGTGTGTAAAATGTACAGAACCATGCAAGACATATGCAATCATATTAAAGAATTATAAATCAATGTATAAGAATACACAGAGAAACACACATGGCAAACATGTACTTGAACAGTCACATTACAATACAGAAGTATATTCCAGTATGTTAAAGTTTGAAAATATATGGAATATCTCAGTTTCAATTTAAAAGCATATTTTACATTTGACTTTATAATTTTGGAATAAAAGTCCATACATTTCATGGGGTAATTTATTTTCATTGGTGGTGCTGCGATAGTGTTGTCGCCTCACAGTAAGACGGTCTCCGGTTCGATTCTCAGCTAGAGCGTCTTCTGGGTGGAGACATGTGTGAATGGGCATACCTTCGTTGAAGGTTGTGCATCAGGGCTGGTAACTCAGCACGTAAATATCAACTACCAATCATTAGCAGACTGGAGTTCCGCTGTGGCGACCCCTAACCGGGAAAAGCCAAAAGACGCAACAACATCAGTTCTGCTTTTATCAAGTCCTTGTTGCAGAGGTCTCTCACATCAGTCCATTTGGTCTTGAGCAGAAATGGATTTGCATTTGATGTAGATATTGACAACACCCATTCAATAACAGGATACAGTGCAGGTAGATGTGATCCATCTTTGGAAACCTTTCTCACTTCTCCCCTGGTGATAACTCTATGTTGTTACACAAGTCATTAAGAATGGATTTGATTCCTGAATATTCAATGGAAAGGTTCATAGGTTCATACTAGGCTATCTGCCCTAGGACATTTAGAAGCCTAGCCAGAGTGTGTTTGGCTTTCGCCACCCATTTTAAATTAATTTTGCTATGCCCTATTTCGAGGTTAGTATACTGTGCCTCTGTCTAACAGTGACACAGAAGTGATACCCGGGGTAAACCTACAATATCCCATCCACTCATCAAGATTACTCTTGAAGAGAGTCAATGAGGGACTCTGCCTAACCTGGACTGGGATTTTATTCCAGAGTGAAGGGAGCCTCTGGGTTATGAATCTGTCCCTCCAGCATGTCCTATTTATTTCAGTGCTGAGGTTCAAGTCTCTCGAGCGCGTAGCTCAATGGGATTTGGATTTTCTGAGGTGCAGCATGTCCATTAATTCCGGGTTGGACATGGCTTTATACATCAGGCACAGATTGCCTCTGAGCAGGCAGTATGCCACTGAGTAGAGCTGGAGTTTCTTTAACCGGGCAGCATATGGCATCTGTCTGAGCCCTTTGATCCTCTTGGTGAGGTACTTTTGGGGTCTTTCCAGTTGCTGCAGGTGTCTGGTAAGGTACATCCCAAACAGGGCATTGTACTCAATTATGGGCCTGATGAGGGATGAGTAAAGAGGCATGATGTCCTCCCCTGATCTAGATGTGAATCCCTTCATGATTAGGTGGGCTATATAAAATGTTTTTCTAACCACTTTGGCCACATGGTTGTCAAATGAGAGATTGCTATCAACTTGGGTCCTCAGGTCCCTAATTACTTCTTCTGTACTTAATCGATTACCACCTATGTGGTAATTTGTGGGCATTTTGTTTTTGCCAAAAGGGATGACTATACACTTTTTGGAGTTTAGCTTGAGGCCATGGCTCTAGCACCAGCTGTCTGTTTCTATGAGGCCCTTTTGGAGGAAGCTTGTGTTGGCTGGAGAGTCAATTATGGCGCCCAGTTTGCAGTCATCTGTGAACTTGGTCAGCCACAGTCCTTCCATGTTGGCCTGTACCTCCAAGAAATATATACCGAACAAGAGAGGTCCCAGGACTGAGCCTTGTGGGATGCCACTTGTAACTGGTTTGGAGTCTGACATGGCAATTCTAACCATGTGGGTTCTGTCCTTGAGCCAGTTTGCAACCGATCTAGTGACATAGGGGTTTATATTTAAGCTGGTGAGCTTATCTATAATGCCCGAGTGGGGTATTGTATCGAAGGCCTTGCGAGGTCCAGGTAGGCTGTGTGGACCACCTTCCCCTCATCAATGGCCTTGGTAACTGTTTCAAAGAAATCAACCAGGTTTAAGAGGCAGGATCTGCCCTTAACAAAGCCGAACTGGGTAGGATCCAGTGTCTGTAGGTCCCCAATATCTTTATTTATGAGGTCCATGATGATCCTTTCCATAGCTTTGCAGATCAAGCTAGTCAGGCTTATGTGGCGATAGTTTCCAGGATCCATTGAGGCACCACCTTTGTGGAGAGGAACCACTGTTACTGTATGCCACTCTTTGGGTATATATCCTGTAGTAAGGCTGAGATTGAACAGTAGTTTTATGTTTGGGTTTAGCTCTTCTTGGAGTTCATGTAGGATGCAGCCTGGGACACCATCTGGTCCCATTGATGCTGTGTTTTTTGCTTTGGAGAGGGCGGCTGTTACCTGAGCATCTGAGATGTCAGGGGGGCAGCACTCTGCTGGGATAGATATTTGCCCTTTTGGTGGGGAGGGGGGGAGAAGTTTGCGCTGAACCTGTCAGCTAGGATGTTGGCAATGTCTGTGGGTTTGGTGTATTTTTTGTCATTTTGGACTAATTCTGAGCATATCTGGGAATTCCCACCCAGGTTCTTAACATAACTAAAGAAAGCCTTGTGATTATCCTTAGTGTCCTGTGCAATTTTTCTCTCAAAGCTGGCCTTAGACGATTTTATGAGTGCCCGTAGTTTTTTGCTAATAATGATCAGAGATGCCTTCCCTTTTTGGGATTTTGCTCTATCATGTAATAGCTTCCTCCTTCTATTGTATAGTTTGTTTATGGCTGAGGTACACCAGACAGGACGTCTGCCTTTGGAGTATTGGGTCTTGGTTTTATTTGGGATTGCATGATCCATGCATTCCTGAAGGTGTTCATAGAATGCGTTTATAAAGGATTCTGCGGTCTGGGCTGTATTTTACACAGGGCCGAGGGCTTTGAAGGATTCCACCTCGGTTTTAAGGAGTGTGAAATTTGCTTTAGAGAAGTTTTTCACTGTGCTTTTCAGGGCAGGGTGTGGAGTCGGGATGTGAATATCCAGTGAGATTAGTTTATGGTCTGATCTTATCAGTGAGGGATACACTTCTGGTCTGGAGCATAGATTCCCCATGTTATTGATGATCAGGTCCAGTATGTTTTCCCCTCTTGTGGGAGTGGTAACAAGTTGTTCCATACCATTTGAGTTTATAAATTCTAGGAACCTTTGGGCTAGGGTGTTGGAGCTAGAGTAATGCTCCCAGTCTATGTTTGGGTAGTAGAAGTCACCCAATATAATGGTGTTTGGAGAGACCTTCATATTTTCCAGTGTTCTCAGGAAGGCCGACTGGGGTTCCTGGGTTTGGGAGGGTGGTTTGTAGCAGGCTATAAACTGGAAGGCAGTTTTAGCCACTGTTAGTTGCACATGGATAGTCTCTGATGCTTCGTGCTGTGCCACCAACTTGGAGGTGTGGGTATCTTTGACGATTATTGATACTCCCCCTCCTTTTGAGGTTCGGTCCAAGTTTTGGGGCCGAAAAGCATGGTATGAAGTATAACCTGGTAGTGCTGGGGTGCTCTCAGGAGCCTTGAACCAGGTTTCTGTTACTGCACAGATATCGATGTTCTCTATGCTAAGGAGAGTTTTGAGTGCATGCATCTTGAGGTTTAGACTTCTGGCATTGAGTAGCATTACTCTTAGTTTCTTATCCCTTGTGATACTTATGGCGGTGGGTTTGTCTTTTGAGCCTTGCCTAAAAAAGGCACTATGGGGGTAGCAAGAGCCTTTAACAATATCCGAAAGCCTAGGGGTGACAGGTGCAAGCCGTCCCTAGCGAAGCATCGTGGCTTGTCGAGCATGTCATCCCAGGCTGACAGGCATTGGATCCCCTTTGAATGACACCAATACTTAAGCCAATTGTTGAAATTGATCATCTTGTCTTCATATTGTGGCATCATTCTTGGTGAGGGTAAGATGCTACTCAAGGTCAGGGTCATACCGGCCTGGGCTACATGCTCAGAGAGCTCCTCTATGTCTCTTTTCATGTAGTCCAGGGAGGGACGTCTCAGGTCATTAACACCAGCATGGACAATGACTGAGTCATATTTGTACTTGCCTTGGAGTGACCTGAGTGCTTGTGTTATGTGCCGGATCCTAGCGCTCGACAGGCAGCTCACCGTGACCTTCTCCTTGTTCAGCCTGGTGAGTGGGACGTCAGTGTACCTGATGATAGAGTCACCTATTACAAGTGTATCAGGTTTGTTGTTTAGCCTTAAGGGCTATGACTGTTCGGCACACTGGCTTTGTGAGCTATGTGTTGCACGTGTTTTGTTTTGGGGTAGCGGTTTCTTGGGTGTCTGCTTTGTCGGTCTCTGCTGCTTAGGCAGATTTTTATTTAGAGCCTCCGAGTATGCTATTGTGTGTTTATGTGTTTGGTTTGCTGTCGTGGTAGGTCTATGAGAGACTGGAATTGTAGTGAGTGTGGTTTCCTTCTCCTGCTGACTGGTTACGCCAGTACTGAGTTGAGAGAGGTTAGCCTCCAGTATGGCTATATGGTTGCATCTCTCACATGTGTTGGAATTTGTTGGTTGGAGGAGAGGGTTGTCTGTGTACATGAGGCAGTTGTAACATTACCTCAAGATTCCCAGATTCACCAGCTGGACCAGAGAGGAGATTGACAACTGACCTTTGGATATGCTAGAATAGTATTGGGAATTCCTTTATAATTGAAAAAAAGGGCCAATGGGGGACAAGGTACTCAAGGGGAGTTTGTGAGGGTGTAGTGCTTTTAATTTTTTAGTGCTGACTCATATAATTGCTTTAGTGAGCAAGTGCCAGGTAACTTAAATGCAATGTGTTACAGGTGACTTAAATGCAAAAACAACAAACAGTAACTTTCTTTCAAGTGAAACAAGAAAATAAGCACAGTAAGTAATGCAGATATCACTAGGGATCCACAGAAGCGCTGAAAAGTTGCGTTTTAGGTGGAATTAGCGTTTCAGGGAAATAAAAAGCAAACAAACAACAAGCATACAAACAAAGCTAGATTCAGCAGGCCTGGATCCAGTCTATGCTAATGCAAACAAGGTGTACCAATTTCAGTAAGAAACAGTTCAAATATGCAGGCACTATAAGCCTTTAACCAGAAATTCCCAGCTCAGAAGGGCAGAATCCAGCCTCTCCTCCCACAAGAATGCAGACCACAAACCTTCTTAATGTAAAATAACTGGCCTGAAGCCCAAGTGCTTAAACCAGAACTAATACACTTTTAGAATAACAGACACTGAGCCCTCAATCAGCAGTTCCCAACTTAGACGGATGTAAGCTACCTGTCCTGCCACCACAGTGCAGGCCACAAACCTTCCTAATTTAAAACAACTGGTCTGATGCCCAAGTGCTTAATCCAAAAGACTTAGAATGATAGCTACACTTTAATCAAGTTACTACCAAGCAGTAATAAATACAATTGAATACTTTAAAGAATGCCTGGATTAGTGCTCAAGTTATACAAACAAAGCTAGATTCAGCAGGCCTGGATCTGGTCTATGCTACAGCAAACAAGGTGTACCAATTTCAGTAAGAAGCAGTTCAAATATGCAGGCACTATAAGCCTTTAACCAGAAATTCCCAGCTCAGAAGGGCAGAGTCCAGCCTCTCCTCCCACAAAAGTGCAGACCACAAACCCTTTTTAATGTAAAATAACTGGCCTGAAGCCCAAGTGCTTAAACCAGAATTAATACACTTTTAGAATAACAGACACTGAGCCCTCAATCAGCAGTACCCAACTTAGAAGGATGTAAGCTACCTGTTCTGCCACTACAGTGCAGACCACAAAACTTCTTAATGTAAAACAGCTGGTCTGAAGTCCAAGTGCTTAAACCAGAATTAATATACTTTTAGAATAACAGGCACTGAGCCCTCAAGTCAGCAGTTCCCAACTTAGAAGGATGTAAGCTACCTGTCCTGCCACTACAGTGCAGACCACAAACCTTCCTAATGTAAAACAACTGGTCCGAAGCCCAAGTGCTTAATCCAAAAGACTTAGAATGATAGCTACACTTTAATCAACTTACTACCAAGCAGTAATAAATACAATTGAATACTTTAAAGAATGCCTGGATTAGTGCTCAAGTTATACAAACAAAGCTAGATTCAGCAGGCCTGGATCTAGTCTATACTACAGCAAACAAGGTGTACCAATTTCAGTAAGAAACAGTTCAAATATGCAGGCACTATATAACTCTTTAACCAGAAATTCCCAGCTCTGAAGGGCAGAGTCCAGCCTCTCCTCCCACAAGAGTGCAGACCACAAACCCTTTTAATGTAAAATAACTGGCCTGAAGCCCAAGTGCTTAAACCAGAATTAATACACTTTTAGAATAACAGACACTGAGCCCTCAGTCAGCAGTTCCCAACTTAGAAGGATGTAAGCTACCTGTTCTGCCACTACAGTGCAGACCACAAACCTTCTTAATGTAAAACAACTGGTCTGAAGCCCAAGTGCTTAAACCAAAAGGCTTAGAATGAGTTACACCAAGCAGTAATAAATACAATTGAGTACTTTTAAGATGACGCAAAAGCAAAATAAAGTAGGAAGAAACACAAATACAGTAAAAACAGATACATTTTTTTTTGAGTGAGCAAATGAGATGGGCCCAGGAGTTACAGGACAGAAACAAGTGCAAATGCAGGTCTTCAAATCAGAAAGTTGAGAGAGATGGAAGACCGCACAAACGGACAATAACTACAAATTCTGGGCCAGAACCACTCCTTATGTGGTAGACAGGTTACCTAGTGCTTACCACTCCCACTGATAAGCTAGAAGGCTTCCCTCCAACACAGAAAGGCTTGGGGGGCTCAGAAGCTTACATATAGTCCTGGATACAGCAAATCTATATCTGGAACACTAATTACAGGAAAGGTAGGAAACAGGCTTACAATTTTTTTTTTTTCAGAAAAGTAGCAAAAACAGTAGTAAAAACAATTTACATGCAGTGCAAGCTGGCACACTTGAGTATGTAGCAATATTAGTCCACACACAGTTTGAAAAAATGTAATTAAATTAAAAAGGACTAAAAGCAAGTGAAGAAAGGGTTTATTAGGTAGAATGCGGTAAAGAGAAGGGACTGGGGGAATGACCTAGATGAAATCTACAGTGGGGCGGGCACTGCAAAAGCCACCAAATTTGAACTACAACCAAGAACATGGAGGAGGGGTGGGAAAACAGTTTCAACAGAGATGTGAGGAATCAGAGTGCAAATTATAAAACCAAAAAAATATATACCGATCTCTGTATATTTGCAGAACAGTAAGTCAACAGATAGCTAAGCAACAATTTAGTTCTATAATACAGAATAATACAGAAAAATATACTCAGCTCTATATATTTGCAGATAGTCTTGTAAGGCTGTCTCTCAAAACACATGTTCCACTTTAAATGCAGGCTGCTGCTATTAATAGGTCAAATTAAGGGAACCTTGAGTTAACAACACACAATTTATCGAAACCAAAATGGGGGGGAGGGGCAGTTTCAACAGAGATGTGAGGAATCAGAGTGCAAATTGTAAAACCAAAAAAATATGTACTGATCTCTGTATATTTGCAGAACAGTAAGACAACAGATATATAAGCAAAAATGTAGCTCTATAATACAGAATAATACAGAAAAATATATTCAGCTCTATATATTTGCAGATAGTCTTGTAAGGCTGTCTCTCAACACACAGGTAAGGGCTGGGCTGTCTTCATCTCTCTCCTCCAGTCTGTCATGTTCAGTGGTTATATTCAGCAAGTCATCAAGTGTAAAAGGTTCCTTCAGAGCTATTTTAAATAGCTTAAACAAGTAGCTGTTGTCACAGTGATGTCAAAATGTTGCTGCAAGTATTTTATGAAAAGTCTGCAGGAACAACTTCATTTTCTCCAGAACACATATATGATCATATAGCAATAACCCATGCCTGGGTCTGGGTAATGCGGGATTTACCCACGGTTGGCATAGTTTGGTCCCGAGGGTGAAGCCCGAGGGACCAAACAAAGACAACCGTGGGTAAATCCCGCATTACCCACACCCAGAAGTGGGTTATTGCTATTATACTATGACATTATTTAAGAAAAGAAATAATTACTTTTCTTAAATAATGGCATTGTATAATGCCTCCTTGCTGCCCTTCTGCAGCTGGCTGGTATCCGCGGAAGTTCTGATGTACTGCGCATGCCTACGCAGTACATCAGAGCTGTGGCCAAAAGCAACGGAGAAAACAAGATCTCCGTTGCTTTTTACTGTTTTGCTATGTTAAATGGGTTTAACATAGCGAGACAGATTTAAAATAAGCAACGGAGATGTCCGTTGCTTATTTTAAAGCTGTCTCGCTATGTTAAACCCATTTAACATAGCTTAAACAGAAAAGCAACGGAGATCTTGCTTTCTCCATTGCTTTTTGAACCTGTCTCGCTATGTTAAATGGATTTAACATAGCGAGACAGCTTTAAAATAAGCAACAGAGATCTCCGTTGCTTATTTTAAAGCTGTCTCATGTTAAACCCATTTAACATTGAGACAGGTTTAAAAGCAACGGAGAAAGCAAGATCTCCGTTGCTTTTACTATTGTCGCTATGTTAAAGGAGTTTAACATAGCGAGACAGCTTTAAAAAATGCAACGGAGATCCCCATTGCTTATTTTAAAGCTGTCTCGCTATGTTAAACTCCTTTAACATAGTGACACAGTGTGTAAAAAGCAATGGAGATCTCCGTTGCATTTTTTAAACCTGTGTCGCTATGTTAAACTCTTTTAACATAGCGAGACAGTGTTTTAAAAGAGACTTATACTAATGGAAAAAGTCCGGGCGACCGGACCTTTTTCCATTAGTATAAGTCAATTTACAACGTGCATGCTGGCCAATCAGCGTGCATGTTTTGGAATATTAATGGGTGGTCATGGTATAATTGATGTCAACTACAATTATGTTGTGAAAGTGCAAATAATACTGGAGTAATGTTGGCAGTGTATCTTAACCATGCTTGTTTACTACAAATTATTGCCATATCTGATACAGAGTCAACTCTTCTTCCTGGGAGAGGAAATTATGATTGCAGTGCTGATAGATTTGCATTTTGTCAATAACTGGGAGAAGAGATAGCTGCCTACTTGGTACAGATCTCCAAAGTGGTTCAAGTTCCATGTTACAGAATTTAAAGAAGTCATTCAAATCCTTTGTTCTTGTGGCAGAACTAGAAAAATTACTAAACAGTTTTAAAACAAATAGATTTACATTATATATTATCTGTGCTACGGCTATTTTTTTTCACTGAATTTTGAATGATGTGGGCACCTGTCTCTGTGTAGTGATGTGAATGTGTCCTTTAATTATGTATATGCCCCATATTTCTTATCATAGTTCACACTTACATTATCAGTGTTATATGCTGATAAATCTGGCTCTTCATAAAAATCCAAAAGACCATTCACATTTCCTTCAGCCTTCAAGAAGTACATGACAATGACTGGACTATACACTACAAATCACATGAAAATAACATCCCCTCCACATATAATGACAACAAACTAGCAAACACACTTTTTACTACGTTTCTTCAGGGAGGCCTGATACAGTGGGATTAGGAAATTAACTTTTTCCGCTGTAGTGTGATCTTGGAGTTGGTATATTTAATTTACAGGGGGTGTGGAGGTGCAGGGGGAACGCCCCCCCCCCCTGCAGAAATGCAGCAAAAAGTGTGTTTGGTAGTTTGATGTCATTATATGTGTAGGAGATGTTATTTATTTGTGATTTGTAGTGTTAGATGTTATGAAATTCGATGTTATGGGTTTTAGATGTTTTGGGTTTTAGATGTTTTGAAGTAGACCCATGTATAGATATATATATATATATATATATATATATATATATATATATATATATATATATATATATATCTATATATATATATATATATATCTATGGGTCCACTTTGTAATTTTGAAATACTGAAATCTCAAATTTCAGTATTTCGAAATCACAAAGCCAAAAACCCAACCACAACTCACAACTTTGAAAACACACAACCGCAAAATTCAAAATCCTGTAATTACACTACACATACAGTACACACATAAACATACACAAAACTCCCCCCATAATCAAACAAATACATTTAATTAACATATAAGCAGGGGGGCAAGCCCCCTTGCACCCCCATGTGGGGAGCTGCACCGCCCACACACCCCTTAATTATATATACTAACTCCAAGATCGCGCAAACAGAAATACAAACAAAACTCACACACACACACACACACACACACACACACACACACACACACACACACACACACACACACATCTTACAGTCCCTCAAACACACAAATAGCAGTCACAACACACATTTACAGACACTAAACCCCTAACCAACATACTTACACACACAAACTTACCAAAACTAAACCCAGACATCCACATTCCATACAACTGGAAGTAGAAATTCAAAGTATCCGTGCTTTGGTATTTTGAATTTCGCGCTTCTGCCAGTTTTGGAAATGTGAATATGCGGCTTTGTGATTTCGAAATACTGAAATTCGAGATTTCAGTATTTTGAAATTACAAAGTGGACATATATATATATATATATATATATATATATATATATATATATATATATATATATATATATGTGTGTGTGTGTGTGTGTGTGTGTGTGTGTGTGTGTGTGTGTGTATGTGTAAAAACTGACCCTGGGATTCATGAAGCTCGGTGCAAGTCCGGCGTAAGGCTTGCACCGGCCGTGTGGGGTATATATGGAGTAGTCACACCATATGCATATTAATGAAGGCACGCAGCCACCACAGCCACATGCATAGGAAATGTACGCGAGTGCAAGGGGCATATCGAAGTTGCGCAGGGAGGCGTGTCAATGTCAGCTGTCGAGGAGCAACCTAAACTGCTGAATATTATATTCCGCCAGCAATAGTAATTGTACCTATCATTGTCCATGGAGACTGAAACGTATGCAAAGCAGAGTCCCTGCGAACAGAAAATGAAGAATCAAACACAAATGCACGGTAGGGAATAACAGGTCCCTACCCTTGAACAAATGACATGAAAACCGTGTGCCCATAGTCTAACGTAGTGTTGATAGCTATACCATGTGGAAGTGAAACGTATCATATGTTAGCGTGCGGTCAGTAGGTACATCCAGTCCAACGGAGAGGGTCACCAGCCGATCCATAATATGAGGGAGGGAACATAGCTGTGCAGATGTGTCCATAACAAAATACACAAAGAGAAATGTAGATATATGTAGTGACTGTATGTCAGAATCATATCCCACAAGCCATGTAATAGTCACATACAAAAGGTATGTCCGTATTTCACATACCAAATGTGATAGGAAATAGCATATGCATGTAAACGAAACAGAAGGAGCATATAAACAGCCATAACAATACGGACACATGTAGGCCGAAAGGAACAGTATGATCCATACCGTTGACCAAGATTACCACCTGTCCCACTTTGCGAGCGATAGTCCCTCTGTGGGCAGATGTGTCCTGACACAAACATGTGAAACTGGCAAATGTCCAGAGAATATAGGACATAATTCTTCCGTAGACGTCATGCAATAGTTACATTAAGCATATTTCACTGGATGTATATTACATAAATGTCATAACAAACAGAATAAGATACCGAAATGCTACAAGAATAAGCTTAGATATAGGCAAGAATTGTAAGTTCTATCTGCCGAACTGACCGTGGGTATGTGTCCACCTGTAAAATATGCTGTGTTCACTGCAACTGTCACAGTAGGGTTGCCACCTTTACAAATGGCCAAAGTGGGACATGTTTGGTACAGACATCAGATTTTACAGGCTGACACATACCCACGGCCAGTACAAAGGACAGAACATAACTGTTTTGCCTACAGAAAAGCGTATTCTTGTAGCATTTTAGTTGCTTATTCTGTTTCTCATAACAGTCAGGTATTTCAGATACAGAATAACTGTTTAATGCAACTACCACATAAAATATAAGAAATAAGTTTGTCCTAAAATCTCAGGAAATTTGCCATGTTTACAATTACATGTCAGGACACAACTGCCCAAAGAGGGACTGTCCCTCGCAAAGTGGGACAGGTGGTAACCCTATGTCACTCTGTGGCCAATTAAAAAGGTGGAAACACAACCGTCGACTGTGGGGAGGCATTGTCCACAACAGTCGGACATGTGTAAGGAATAGCTTGGACATAGGAAAAGGTGCCATCCTACCAATGACTAGAACAGGCTGGCAAAATCCGGAAGGCAGCTGTATAATCCGAACATGTACGTGACACAGTCGAATGGGATACACCAACCAAGTAATGAAAGTGAAGTATGGGTGTGTACCTATGTGTGTGAGGTATAGCATGACGGACGTGAGCATGCGCGCAAACATACACATACACATACACACACACACATTTGGCAGGGCTGGGAGTCGAACATACACCTAACTACCCTAACACACTACAGCATGATGCATTTACAGAACGTGCTACCAAGATTGCTAAGCACAGCAGTCCCAGAGGCAGACATCTAGGTGCGTGTCATTGTCCGCAAAGGCAAAGATGTCGGTAGGAAACTGCTGTGGTGTGCGGCGTCTAAAAGCAAGACTGAGTCCCCAGGCAGACGGGAGCATGCACAAAAACACACACACACACACACACACACACACACACACACACACACACACACACACACACACACTTGGCAGGGCTGGGAGTCAAACATACACCTAACTACCCTAACACACTACAGCATGATGTATTTACAGAATGCGCTACTGAGATTGCTAAGCACAGCAGTCCCAGAGGCAGACATCTAGGTGCGTGTCATCATCCGCAAAGGCAAAGATGTCGGTAGGAAACTGCTGTGGTGTGCGGCATCTAAAAGCAAGACTGCATCCCCAGGTGGACGGGAGCATGCACGCAAACACACACACACACACACACACACACACACACACACACACACACACACATACTTGACAGGGCTGGGAGTCGAACATACACCTAACTACGCTAACACACTACAGCATGAAGCATTTACAGAATGCGCAGAAGATTACTAAACACAGCTGTCCCAGAGGCATACTTCTAGGCATGTGTCATCATCCGCACTAACAAGGACGCCGACAGGGATTGTATAGAGAGTGATTAGTCTGAAAGCATACAGACATATTACTGTTCTATGGTACATGTAATCAAACACATGGCAGTGGTGTGATCATGGCAACGTAAGATGTTCGGTGCACCACGACAACATGACATAGTCACTGGATGCCCCACAGACAGTACACCCTTCAAGATAATCGACCAGTGTGTACTCCGTAGGCATCCATCGTGACGTTGAAAATGGACATCTGTTGGCTGGATGACCACCATGGCCATACAGGATGTCAACGGCCATGCACAGAGGGACATCATCGACACAAGGTGTCACTGGGCATGGCCACATGCTTAGTAATACACGTCCGTTCAGACTGTACTGTGTGTCAATCTACACAACGGCATACTGGGCATGCTCACACACTTAGCATTTGCAAAGGGCCGTCTTGCATGTGGATGGAGTTTCAACTCGCAAGGGCTCAGTTGGGACTGTCATGTGTGTCCATCTACACAACAGCGTACTGGGCATGCTCACACACTTAGCATTTGCTAAGGGCTGTCTTGCATGCGGACGGAATCTCAACTCTCAAGGGCTCAGTTGGGACTGTCATGTGTGTCCATCTACACAACAGCATACTGGGCATGCTCACACACAGCATTTACAAGGGGCCATCTTGCATGCGGATGGAGTCTCAACTCGCAAGGGCAAATTTTTGACTGTCATGTGTGTCCATCTACACAACAGCGTACTGGGCATGCTCACACACTTGGCAGTTGCAAAGGGCTATCTTGCATGCAGACGGAGTCTCAACTCACAAGGGCTCATTTGGGACTGTCATATGTGTCCATCTACACAACAGCATACTGGGCATGCTCACACACTTAGCAGTTGCAAAAGGCCATCTTGCATGCGGACGGAGTCTCAACTCGCAAGGGCTCAGTTGGGACTGTCATGTGTGTCCGTCTACACATCAGCGTACTGGGCATGCTCACACAGCAGTTGCAAAGGGCCGTCTTGCATGCAGATGGAGTCTAGACACGGAAGGGCACAGTTAGGCATAACTGTCCCCACGCACAGAGCGGTCACACACATGCAGTGACCAGCACATGCTCAGCTGCCATCACAGCTGTCACAGGTGCAGATCCCAGACATACACACCGCAGTCTACACTGTAGCCCCCGAGACATCACCATGTCGTTACTGCAGCAGTACACAGCCATACATTACCACAACACCGTGTGACACATGACCAGTGGACTGTACAGAGGTCTACAGCAACTATGCAGGGTACACATGTACTGACAGGGTTCCAACAGGTGTTATAAATTGCAAGTATACCACTATACATGACCAGGTCAGCTCAAGACATACCAGGGGCCCCGGGAGGTACACAGCTGTGACACGAGAGTTGCTGTACACCAATGAACACGCATGTTTGGATATGTCAAACATGTGATTGTAGTGGATGTGAGCAGGGACCACACACAACACATATGTACATAGCTAAGCCTTTGCTGTTCCCCATGTAGAACAGTGGCCTAAGCAATCATATGCACGCAAATGGAAGATGGGTCCATGTCTGTTGAATGCTCACAGTACAGGAGGTAGCAATGTTGGAGGATGCATTCCCCTGTAGAAGTCGCCCATGACACTCATGATATCATACCACAGTCCATGTGTCATGTATGTCAACACACATGTCCACCAATAGCAATGCATACAAACATGGCTACAGGAGACACATGTAGGACCAACAAACATGTACAATCTGTACTGTGCATGCAGCAACCATGCATGTGCAGTGGCCGATGTCCGTACCACAGCTGTGCCCAACTACAACATGCAGTCACAATGCAGCCCCATCATTGACACCTGTATATGGTGACATACAGACAATACAGTTGGTTGTACATCACGTATGGAGGGATCTGTGTACATAAAGTGGTGATCCACCTGTGTAGATGTATGTGTGCCAGGAATGGCTCACAGGTGTGTCACACGCCACCCTACCATGCCATGTGTAAACAGTACACTATGTCACTGTTACTTGATGGTGATGACTTAACACATACACAGTGGTCAGGTGTAGCCAAATGTATGTCACGTGACACCTGTATCACTGACATCAACCCGTGTGCAGATAGCCACACAATTGCCAGACATAGCGTTGGTACACATACTGCGGACAGTACCACTGCATGTCTATCAAACAGATCATCATATGGCAGGTGTGTCATTCCCAGCACTGTTATGTGTGTCCACTTGTGTGACCACACATGCCACATATGGTGAGGGCTATGTCCCAGATGTAACACATCCCTGTACACCGTTGTACAGATCTGTACATACTGCAGTGTGGAAAGCATGAGGTCGGCAGATGTGGTGCATCACACACATCAGCTATCCATACACACATATCTGGTCACCACAGTGTGTCTGTGTATGTATGTATGTATGTATGGCTGTCTGGTGCTTGGTGTGAGGGTGTATGCTACCATACTGTGGAAACAGGAGCACTAAGCCCTCATGGTGATGCAGTCTACTACCCTGTTGATGCCATCGGTCCCAGCCATACTGGCTACATGTGCATGTCCCTTCTCTGTGCCATGTCGTGTGGGTGCAAAGTACTATGAGGGTGATGACCACATAGGCACGGGTCCACATATGAATACTATGGGGTGTGTTATAGTGCTGTAGACCCCATAAATGTGGCCATGTACCTGTACTGTGACAGGGTATTACTGCTATACAGTAAAGTGTGGCCTCATGCTATCAGGTGGCCTCTAACGTCATCATTGGCCTGACAGCTGTGTACAACCCCTGCACCATGTCAACATACCTGTAATGTTTCCCGGTATGTATGTCACATCTCCGTCCACTGTAGCATGTTCAAGTGACCACATGCTTCAGGTGCAGTATATGTGTGGACATCTGTGTCATGTTCGACCGTCCAACAGTCGGGTTGAGGGTGCATTTAGCATGCTGATATTGCCATACGTGCCTGTGAGTACTCCACAGTTACACATGGGGGACTGCAAACACTGCTACCTGTACGCACATGCCAGTACACCATAGGAGGGAACCAGGGCATTACCAACATGCTGTTACTGTTGTAACCGAGACGCATACTGTGAACATATCACAATTCATGCTGCACCTGAACTACATGGTATGACTGGTGCATGTTGACAATACACCACTGATGTCACATACACATCTCTCAGTATTCACACACGTCCAATGCAACATACACATCCCTCAATATGCATACACAAGTAATGTTAGATACACCTCTCACTATTCTTTTCACCCTGTGCATCAGACCATATGAGCATGTCCCTGCACCGATGGTGTGGATGACAGGGATGTGGCACAGGCTTCATCATATGCACAGGGTGATACTGTTTGCCAGGGGCATAGGCTGCACCAATGGGTAAGGGCCAGTGATTTGAATGGGCATGTCTGTTCCATATGTATGTGGGTGTTGTGGAGCCCTACAGTTGTGTTCACTGTGTGCGTGTATATGTGCACACAGTTCTGTCATTTGTGAGGCCTACACAAGGGTATTATGGACAGCTCCAGAACGTACAGACCAGGTTGTACAGCTCACTGTGACTGGACACGGCCACGTGTCCTGTGCCTGCCAGGGGTTGCACGGGCACTACCAGGCAGAGGTACAGAATGGCTACTGTCCAACGACACATGGCCACTGGAACCGTGTCCCCACCGGGAACGTCCAGGGCCACGTCCATGTGGCCTGCTGTGACCTGGTGTGGAAAACGCAGCACCAGCTGCACTGCTACTGCTACCAGCACTATGGGAGTGGCCATGTGAGGTGGCATTCTTGCATTGACCTGCACTAAGTGGTGTAACTGGCCTACGTCCATATGTCCTATGCCTCACCCCTACCAGGTGTTCCAGCACAGACAACTCACACTCATGGATTGCCATGCCATGGTCGAGGATTCTGACCATGTCACCCAATCGCTTGTCCAGAACATCATCAAGCTGCTGTTGAGCACCTGCCAATGCCTGGATGTTGTTGTTTAGGGTACTGATAGCAGCCCATGGCAGCCTCTGCCCTTCTCTGTTCTGCCATTCGGCACGTGCCTGTGCCGCCATTACAGTCTGGAACATACGTCTGGTGATCCCAGCTGCTGCGCTATGTCCTGCAGGTGCATGTCTGCCAGAGGTCCTCCTATGAGCAGCACCAGCCACATGCCTGTGTGGCACATCTGCAGTCAATATACTGCCACCATGGTGTGGAGATCACCTTCTGTAGCCACCACACGTTCCTGTTCAATGCTAACAAATGATGACTGTCCTTCCTCTATGGCCACTGTAGATGTGGTATGTGTTGGCAGCTGAACTGTGTGCGGGGAAGAGGGGAACATAGCTGGGATGGCAACCGTTGGCACAGATTCTGCCCCTGACATCCCTGCCTCTACCTCATGCATATGTTCATCACTGCTAGCATCTGTGGGGACACTATCAGATGGACCGCAGGAGGGTAACATACCTACATCACCTGTGAATGCAAAAAAATACTCTACATTACAATAGACACACCGACACACACACACACACACACACACACACACACACACACACACACACACACACACCGACACACACAGACACACCGACACACACTGACACACATCCTGACACACACACACACACACACACACACACACTGACACACCGACACACACACTGACACACTGACACACACACTGACACACCATGCATGTGAGATGACAGATGGCATGCAGCATGCTTGTGATACAGCTGACAGCATGCAGCTCAGACATCAATAGTGTTTGTAAGCATACCCCCTGGAATGCACACTACAGCAGGCAGGTGTCATATCATTATCCATGCAATTCACATGATCATCGTAGTATGCATGCATCCCCGTGATACACCATGTGGACCAGAAAAGGATAACAGTACACATGACTGACATGACCTTGACATGTAATCTGCTGACATGTTCATTAACATGCATGCATGCCTGACACAATGGTGTCATGACACATGTACAGCATTGTACTGGGAATCACATTGCGATGTTGTCCATATGCCTTACAGATAGAATGCATGTTGAGCAAATGTGCATGGGCATGGTAGGGGACTGGGCCATCTACATTGCTGTACAGTGTGATGTACAGACACTGTGCCATTGCATGGCATTGTGAGGAATCTATATTGCTAAACAGTGCATGTTATGTACACATTGCATATCCAGAACTGCATGCATACCCATGACATACCTGTGGATTGTGACCTATGATGCTGAGGTGTATACACACTCAACCATGCTGTGTCATGTGACAGGTCACTGGAGGACATACAGATGACACCCCTGCATGATGACTACAGAGTGTTAGCTGCCTGGCAACCATGTCCACACATTGCAGACCTGTCATGTCACCATTTCACACATGACATTGATGTACCACGCACACATGGTGCACAGCTAACAGTGATGTCCTACGGCAGGGGGGAAAAGTACTGTTTCTGTGGCCTGTGGCCTGGTGTCACTGTCAGTGGAATCTGTGAAGGTGACTACCATCATGCTATGACACAGACATCATGTTCAACACATCTTATGAGGTACATGTCACTGAAACCTCCACTAGCTATGCACAAGCAGGCATGATGTGCAGAGTACCACATCACCTGTACAATCGGTCTAGTACGGCTGTACTTGGACCATGTGTGGACAAAGTGGGACAGGGTGTATCCACATCCCGTCTTCTGTGTGGCTACATGTCTCTGGCCATCCCCCATGGCCATGTGTGCACATGTGTTGGTCATGTATGTGATGGCCATCTATCACACATGTCTGTGTTGTCCCATTTGACATACACCCATAGATGTTGGTTATGTCACCATTCACAGGGCTATGCAGACAACAGGTGTATGTGTGGTATGTGGGGTATGGGTTATGGGGAATTGTGACAATATTGCAAACAAAATGCTACGTGTCTCGGGCATGTCGGATGGAACATCACAATGTGTGTAACCATTGCAGGGGCATATAACACAATGGTGACGCCTGTGGTCTGTCCATATCACAGCTCACTGTGCGGTACTGGTTTGTGTACCACACATTCTGTTCCACTGTATAGTACATATGCCTCCATTGTAGAACACCTCCAGCATTGTATGCACAGCTGGACACACATGTAGCAATGACAAATACTGTAGTTTCATGTCTGTGTATCATTTCAGTTGTATATATTGCACATGGGTGGCCTGTGTGGATCATGGGTGATGCGACCTGTATATCCATGTATTAACTGGCCACATGGTGAATAGATCTATGCTTTGACATGCCTGATACTGATGATAGGCTCACCTGCAATGGACTCTTGTCTGTACGGCACGCCAGAGGTGCCTGTATAGGGTGACGCAACAGTATGAACATTACCCATGACTGTATGGCAGCCACAGGGTGCACAGTGCAGGTTAACTCATTCACCTGTACAATAGCATATAGTCAGCACATGTGTGCATACCATACCTCTCAACCTGTGGACAAAGCCTACTATGATGGGGGACATATTGGGACAACTGTGACATATTGCTCTTACTAACCTGGATATGTGATAGACCAATAGGTTGCATGCACATAGGTTTGCAATGGAATGTGCAGTTGTAAACACAACTGTGTGTCATCATTTAATGACTCCATTCCTCAGCCATTTGCCAGAAAGGGACAGATATTAAGGGGAACATACCGGCAATATGAGGCAGACATCTGGACATCCTGCAATTACCTGTACAGTTCGGAGGTATGGTGCATACACAGGGTAGCATAAAGCATGTGTGTCCACATACCTTGCATATGTTGTTACATTACATGATGTACACTGACACATGCACATACGTGGGATATACTGGCCATATATTCAGTACTGACTTACCAGGCAACTCCAGGCTCATTGGTTGGGAGACACCCCCTCCACGATGGCAGCTACTGTTTGTGGGGGCTGTTCTGAGGGTGTTCCCAGACTGGCCAGTAGCTCCTCTGTGTGTGTGAGTGGAGGCTGGGTTGGTGGCCCACCACCCGTACCACCTTGTTCTCTGGCGATTGCAGTGGCATGCTGTTTTGCATGATGTATGAGGTCCGTGCAGTGTCTACACACCTGCTGGTAGGTGCGGTTGTGGCCGCCCACTTTGTTGACCCTCCTGCGAAGATCCTGCCACAGGTCATCCCGCTGCTGTGCATGCTGTGGCACGTGGCTAAATAACACCTCGTAGTTCTCATGGAGGTACGGTATTACAACATCATCCTCCTGTCGGCTATATGCTGGTAGGCCTGTAAGCAGCATTATCTGTAAGACATGATGAAGGTGACAGGTCACATTTACAGACGTGTACAGTGATACTGCTGCACATACATTTTAGTACATTTGCACAGTTATCTTTGCAAATCAACACGACACTAACACGATTGGCATGTATGTGTCCCATACATGTAACACCCAGTATACATTAGATATCATCCCCATATATGTGTGTCACCTCATTAGTGTTCCTACTACGTGTGATGTCAGTCTCCATGTGGATATGTCTGTTTGCATGCACTGGTGTTCTTACCTATCTACCCATGCCTGATGTATCCATGGTAATGCTGTTGACCTACATGCTGTGGATATGTCACATATCAACACAGACACAGCCTTACTGGACTTGGGCAGTGACAATGCACCATGTACGCATGAAAACCTGTACATGCATCTGTTTTTCCATAGACATCTACAATGCACAGCTGTTCAACATCCTACCACGGATCACCTGTGTTGCACATGTGATAGACATGGGACAATGGCTAGTCGGACGTCATTCGCAGGTACGATTATTGGCTATAGCATGTACGGGCTGGGTTTCCTAGCTGTATCTGACACCCATTACACCACCATGAGGGGCATCAGTGACACATTACTGATCCAGATAGAGGATACTACATCTACCATACGGCCATCACACCATGTATGGCAAGGGTGATATGTGCAGCTATGTGGACAGGGTTGCATGGTATGGTGGGAGTATGTTACAGGTATGGCACAGGGATCTGTCCAGCATGTGGCCATCCTAGTCGTAGGACGGTGGTTGTCCATGACGTATGTCTTTCAGATCAGGCTATGGACATGTAGTATGTCTAACAGCATAGTGTCACACATGTCTGTATGCAAGGTGGATAACATGCTGCATACTGGAGGTGAGTATTGTGGAGGCTGGTATCAGCCATCCATGCATGGGCCCTACCCCTGGATGGTGATGTGTATTCCAATATTGGTCACACGGGTGCTGTGTATGCCTGTCCAATGATCTCCATGCACATGGATACCACCCTGTCATGTCATGGGTACCTTGGATGACTACCTAAAGAGCCAGGGAGATGTCACCAGCTCAGGGAGGTGTACTACACTACACCATCCCTAACATAGTGTCCATACTGTTGACCACAGCCTAAGTGTTTCCTAATGGGTACGGGAGTATTCCCCTTCTGGTGTCATTGCTGATATCATCCACCAGAATGTGCACATATGTCACACACATCACACACACAGCCCATTCTGTATGTTATTCACAACACTGTGACAACAATTGCCCATAGGTCATGGCCATTCACATCATCACATACACAGATGGCTGACATTTGTCTGTGTGGTATGGGCTACAATGCGGGTGGGGTACAACACATTAACCCTGGTTTGCTGTAGCTGACACCGTGTGATATGCACATGTCACTTTAGTACCTTTGGTAGTTGTGAGTCTGTCAACAGGCCACTAATAGAACACTCCTGTGACATACACAGGCATCTGTAGCCGAACATCTGTACTGTCTTGTACATCTGTACTGCTAACATCTACATTGATAATGGTTCATGAACCTGCAGACCATACCGGGCAGTGTTCTGATGCGGTGACACCAATCATGACTGTTGTCAACACATGTGGGTTGATAGTATATGACACCCTATCTGTAATGTGTGGGAATGCTCAGCAGTTGTTCAGAGCTTCTTGGCACATTATGCACTACTGCTTAGTTTAGCAGCTATTTCACACCAGTCCTCACAGGTACACTGTCTCTCCATACATTTCCAGCTTGATAACTGTACAACAGCTGTCGTACACACATCACTCACATACCTCGTGAGACATGGTGGTTTCTACGGCCTGTCGACATGCCAAGTACCACTTATATACAGGCATGTCCAACTGGCACGTACCAGTGCTATTGCCTGTCACTATGATGACTATGTTGTACATGTGGCAATAGAGCTATTCTCATGTCCACAGTCAATGCACACCTCCCAATATACAACAGTACAGCCTGTGGGGGATGCACATATGCAGCCCTGCTGGGGGTTATACTGTCACCAACCCTGACTGCACCTGACAGTCATGTGGGGTTGGGCAACATTGGCAACGTACCCACACATCACATGGTCCCACATGATCCCCACCACAGGGCACACATACGGAGACACCTTGTACAGTACCCCTCCATACTCTGTGTGGGCACCAACAACAGCCCACATCGCCAAACACAACCACACCAACCTATAGCCCACAGACACGTGTGCCCATCACATACAGTCAATAGGGTGTCATAATATACTCCACACACCTGTCTTAGGTGACTGTCGGCAGTCACACTGCTGTTCCACTCAGCAGGCTACACAAGGCGATAGTCACTTACATCCTGCTGTCCAATAACTGGTTCTGCAGCATAACCTATGCACACATGCCACAAGTCAGCAGGTATGGTGTGACTCCCCTTCCATGTTTGTGTGACAGACGTTGTCACTCAGGGCACAGCCTACGTGTGCAGGGACATGCACTAGCCCACCAGTGTTGTCGCCCTGCTGGTGTGGTCCACGCCCTGGGAAGCATTTTGCGTTCATCCGGACCTGTTACCACTGTACTACGAACGACTGTGTCACTCCCAACAGTTGTTCCTGCTTCTGCTGTCATTCCACAGGCATCTAGTATACGTCCACTTTGACAGACCCAGCCAAACAACATGATTCTGTGGCACAGTTGACCTGCACCTGTCAGCCCTGGGAGTACGGATCACATGTTGGTCTCTTGCTGCTTTTATACTGCCTGTCTTGCACAGTGCCCAATAACAGTCACCACCAGAACGGGAACAGGCTAGCAAAGCATGTGGGCATGTCACACAATGCTTGACATCATCCTCTGTGATGCACGCAGGCAAGGCACACCTGATACTGCATCACTGCAATATCTCTGCAGTGACTGGGACCTATCTCTTGGCTCTGCAGAGCACACCTGCAATGACTGGGTATAGACAAACCATATCTCTCAGGCACCTTCCTGGACTGGCACACCCACAGCTGAGGTGTCCCCATATTCCACTATGTTGTACACACATCCCGGCTGGTTACTTCGCACAATGCATCACAGGTGCTCCACGTGCATATAACTGTGTCCGGAACTACTGCTGCTACTAATGTGAGACTGACAGTAACCCAAACCTAACTGTGATAGCCGCACATGTACTGACACATTAGGCGTACGCTGTGCGTGAGTCATAACCTCCGCTCAGCTGGTTCGACCCATACACCACCTCCAAGACCAACAGTATCCTTGACATGGACACTACCAACATGTGATTGCTGGTCGACACCTGCAGTTGTCCCCACATTGGTGGAATCCGAACATCTGCTACCTACCCTTGTTCGCCACATACCGGCACCCCACACTTCATGGCATACACAGTAGATGAGTACTACAACACCAACTACAGATGTCGTATGACAGCGGTAGTTGTTGTTGTGACACACATGCAGGTGGACAATGCACATGCAAATGCTGAGACATACCCCAGTGCACTTCAATAGCATGTACATGACAATGTGGTTCATGCTATTCCACACAGAGCCATGCAGGTACACACCAGAATACAGACAACACTCTGGGGGTGCAGTCCCATGGACATACTTTACAACAACAGGTGGGGGCTGTTACACAGTGGTGTACATTCCCATGGGCAGGGTGACTCACTGGTCAGCCTTGGTAGGGCCACAGGATCCCATATCACATACGCCATAACTAGCTACATACACGTCACTGCGACACATTCCGAGATGTACCACAGGGCATTTTGGTGGTATGTCAGTAGTCGTATGCAATACCCACATCTGCTCACACATACAACTGTCACTCTGGAACATGACAGTAACAGGTGATGTTGGCAACATCCTGTCTGATGACTTCATTGCTAACATTACACCCTCTCACTCCCTGCAGGGCCACATTCCTTGCAGGTACATTGCGGTGTACTTGCAGTCACACCTACACAGTACTGACCTGCACTCTATATGTCCTAGGACACTGGCCCCTTGTCACCCTGCAATATCCCAGGCTGTGATGTCCACAGAACTCTGAACAGCATTTCTCCCCACTGGGACACAATATTCAGTAATAGCCTTGTACCAGACATTGTGGCCCCTGACTGGCACACAGTGACTGTAACACTCCTCACAGGTGGCACCACACTGCATGACTGGGACTATTGCCTTACACACCTCACTGGTCTGTTATGCATGGCTATAGGGCACATCATCATGGACATCATTCGTCGAGTCTCTGTTGTGCTCCAGTCCTTTGATGCCAGCTGGGTTGGTCTTGTTGGGGCCACAATATGCCTCCTACACCTGTTGAACACCTTTCCTACAGTCGCCAGAGTTTTTGATGACAACACGGGTGTCCACACAGCCTGCATTGTCCTCTCGCTGCCATTCAGCACCATTCTCCATTCTGGTATTGACTACATACACAGCCACCTGCACATCACAACATATGTCTCCGGATGTTATGCAATGTGGCTAATGGACGGGACACACACACTGAGGGTGGCATACCAAATCACATACTGCAATCCAGTTACACTTGGCTTACCACAGTCGTCAGTCATGGGGCCCTCATGTTTGGTATATGCTTCCCTGAGGTACAGGCTACCACTGAGGGGACTTCCCTGCCTAACTTTACAGACCACTGCATACCCAGTGCCGTTGTTGCTCTACCAGCTGATACAGACCCCATCCATATGGGTTTCACTGTGACAGATACCGATATGAACATCATGTCCTCTACCTGCACGACACTTGGTGTGAACATCACCTTTGCAGTACACCATCTTCCCACTGGTTATTACATAGGTGTTATTCCCATACATGTTGCATTGTACATGTGTGTAAGACACATGTATGTTGCACACACTCCTGTGATTACCACATTGCTACTGTGGCGTGGATATCTTTCTACGTGTTCACACATGTCTGTCCTGGGTGTGTAGCTGGTACATAGGCACCCATTGTACCTCTAAACACCGGACGTATACACACATCCATGGGTACAGCACCCCACGTAGGGTGTACCTTACACAATAGCTTTACATAACCCAACATTAAAACGCCATGATGTTTATTGAGCTACAACTGGTAACATATGCAGCTTATGTACAGACACCACATCTGTACACATTTTCAGACTACATACTCAGGGGTGACGTCTGCTGCAATGACAGGGCCCATGTCTGCAAATATGTTTATGGATATACTCTGCATACATGACATACATAATAGCCACTATGACCATGATGCTCATGGATATGTGCACACACGCGACTGTGTGTGGCATGTGCTTGGGGGATGCATTCCCAGAATGGACACTCACCATGCTTTGGGACATGTTTCCTATGTACATCACACATGGACATTCAGTAGCAGTGTTCATGTGATACCTCGCTTGCTGGATGGTGGACACATGTACGCCAGGGATCACTGCAGTGGCTGTACTGTGCAGTGATACAGGTTACACATGGCTCTTCTGTTCACAGGACACTACCCTGGAGAGGTGCCACTGGTGTGCACACTGTAGTTGTTGTTACACATTGACTTGCCTGACTGCATGGTACACCACTATGAACCTGTGCAGCTATTACATGTCCTTTGTGCATGGTTACTGGTATAGCCCTTCCAGTTAGATTGGCTGTCATGCTATTACAATGTCCCGTGACTACGGGCCATATGTCTACTGTTATTGTACACGCCAATCATGTTCATGTTTGTCTGTCACATCTCTTCTGCTATTCTAGTATGGGAGTAATGTTTGCGTCCTTTGCAAATGCACAGAGTGGAGTACATAGTTATTTCATCATAACTGTTTATACATATCTTAATTACATAGTACTCACATCATTATATGATACCTTTGTTATGCTTCATATGTATGCCTGTTCTCCTGTGTAACATATCTGACATATCAATCTACTGTACTATACATTACACATGTTTTACATGGTATCCCATAATTCAACCATTACTTGCACAGACGGTCCACATTAGACATGTCATTGACATTATATGCCCATACACATGCGTACTGTTACAGTATATCTACATATACTATCCCCTGCTATGGCACATACTTAGTGGACATACCCTGCCACTGACGGCGGGTTGTATGACATTGTTCTGTTTAACGCCATCATGTTGCATCCCTTGTGGTGTCTGTGCTGTTTACCGTGTGGCCCACGGCTGGATGCACATCTTCTACAAGCATTAGTACGATCAGTGAGACATCACTACATAAATACCATTCCCCACGTTATGCATGATGGACACTGTTAATTACTGCAAACCATGCTATGCATACACTGACATTACGTAATTCAGAACATACTATACATACAGTTAGTGTTATACATACCTTGATATCGTTCTGGTGTTTCATCTCTATTTCGCTCCTCTGTATCACTCTTTCAACTGTTATACGGTATGAGCATACAGTTTGCATATCTGACAAGTCATCCTTATATACGTCTATACCTGCAACATGTGGTTTACTGCCTCCAACTGGTAGTCCGGTGTGACTAATTATGTGCACTTCAGCTGTGCAGTTACTCCATTCACCAATTACGTGGCAGGAGTGGGGTATAATTGAATTCTCCACCTGGGTGTTGGCCATTTGCCCTGCCTTCGGGGAGACGGCCTGTATTGTGTTTTGTTGTGTGTAATTGCAACAGCTTTGTGTAGAGCCAAGTCTATTTTGGGGTTATGTCCCCCGTGGATTGTGTGTAATTCTACCTGTGACTGTATCTGTCATCCCACCTGTCTGATAAAGGACTTTTGCAAACACCTGCAACATCGCCGTTTGTTCCGTTATACAACGGATACAATTTTGCATGGCGCCTTTAAATGTCTTTCACAAGGTATGTCAATGGTTCAGCAGATGTAATTGACTAACTAGATGTTTGGGCTGTGGTTACAGTCTGTATTGCTATTGTTTACAGTGTGGGGGATATAGGCGGGTGTACGTAGCATATACGGTTTTGTGGGGCTTGCATTTCTACATAGTCAATATATGTGTGTGGGCCCCTTCCCTAATTACAGTGCTATCACTTAATAGACTTCTATTACGGGAATTTTCTGTGGGCCATTGTTAATTGGTTTCAATATGGTATGCAGGTGCGGTTAATACTTCCATACCTCCGGATGTACGGCGATATGTGCAGAGATATTTGTAAATGAACACTATCCCGTGTATGTCTGCCCCAGATATTTGCAGTCATTGCAGTGGTGTTGGTGTCAGACCCTCTGTCACATGGCTTGCCACCTTTTCATACAGCCATAGTTGGACACTTTGCGGGTCACACAGTGGTGTTTACAGGCTGACATATGGCCACGGTCAGTACACAGGATAGCACATACTTTTATCCTCATGACATACCTATTGTTCTTGGTCCTTCACTACCTATCGGTTTGCATGTAACATTTCCATTTCTTACATACAGGCATGAATATTTCCTGCAACTATTGCATATTATGTGGGACATACTAATGTCCTACACTCATGGACAGTTGCCCTTTCTAATGTTTCATGTCAGGACACACCTTCCAGGGGGGCTGTCCCTCCCAGTGTGGGACAGGTGTTTACAGCATGCCTATGGATAGCTATACCCGTACCTACCGTAGTCATCTACCTCCGAGTTGCCACCTACAGACACACTATGTGGACACACACAACACACTTTAGTCACACAGGAACACACATGGCACCCTCATCACACACATACACAGGCTACATCACACACAACCACAGTTGTACACGGTACCTACGTGGTCCGCACCACCGACAGAGGTGACTACATGTCCTTACTATCGTCCTATTGCTCGCGGTTCTACTGTTCCAGTAATGTGTTCTTTCTGTCTTTCATCCTCCTTGTTACACGTGTCGGTGTGTGACACGTTCCATAGTTGGTGGTATCTTGTTTATTTGTACCTCAAAGGTGTTTAGAATGTCGTCAACCTATCTATATATTTGCAGATGCCAGTGACCCCTTGTATATCAACATATATCACACTATCGCCCTTTCTATCTGTATTATATATGTGTATATATATATATATATATATATATATATATATATATATATATATATATATATATATATATATATATATATATGTATATATATGTATATATATATATATATATATATATATATATATATATATATATATATATATATATATATATATATATATATATCTCGGACAGGGGTGGTGACAGGCACGCTACGCCTTTCATTGTGTGTCTGTCAGTGTATACTGTGTTTCCTAGACTCAACATGTTTGTGTCTGTACCTGTCACATTACACACCTGCCATAGGTTAAGATTACCTCCCATCCCACTTTGCGAGGGACAATCCCTCTTTGTGCAGTTGTGTCCTGCGAAATATCTGTGAACATAGCAAATGTCCTGCTACTTTGGGACAAACATATTCCCTATAGTTTATGTCATTGTTGCATGACACACTTATTCTGTATCTGACCCACCTATATGTTACAGGACATGGAACATGTACCTGCGACCATTACTAAACTATAAGCTTTTTATCTATGCAAAACACTGTTGTTTTGGTTTTAATCCTGGCTGGGTGTGTGTCATCCTGCTGACATCTGGCGTATGTCCCACATTGGTCATTTGAACTGTGGCAACCCTACCGTACGTATATCTTGCCTAGCAATAGTGTTGGGTGATTGTGTACATGACTGCCTGTTCCACTCCTGGCAGTGGTCGTTTTACCCTTCAGAGCAGGCGCTATTTGTTCAGGGGTGACTAATGCTGGTGTCACCTGTTCTGTACATCATTGAACGTGATCTGCACAGTAGTCAGTGACACTTAGCCCTGTTTCGCGCATATCCGTATAGTCATATTTAAACATCGCTTACCAGCTGTGGGCAACGCTTATTCCCGCTAACGTGTGCTACACATATTCTGATGACCTGCATCCGGACTGCATTACCCGTGCCGTCGGGATTATGTTACATCCCTTGCAGGATGTGCAACTGGGAACATGCACAACAATCACTGCATGTACCACTTGGACATCTGGGGGTTGTACACGAATTATGTCAATTTGTATGTGCAGTACACTACAGCAGTTACTCCACACTACACTCACATGGATGACTCCATTAGTTTACAACTTGTTGGGTCCAGTTAATGGTATGTCCATGTGATGTTTACTGGCTGTACTCCAGCACTGGGTATGTATATCACAATTAGGTACACCCGATAATTTGATACACCTTCATACGAGCGTGGATGCAGCATGCCGTGGTGACTACTGCCTGTCATGGGTACATCCCCTGCCTTGACACTACATCCATGATTACATTTTGTGGAGCCCCTCAGTAACGCGGCGGGTAATCCGTGATGACTGTGTGTAGGACAGTGCTTACACACATGTGCTCCTGCGATTGCCTCTGCTCAGGTATGCAACAGTTGCTTACTCGATGTTGTGGCGACGGGTGTCACTGTTTGCCCCGTTTGGTGTTTTGCCTCTGACAATCAGGTGTGTACCTACCGATGTACCTGGGAACCTATACACACAGCACCGACAGATGCTGATGGGCGCATCTACTGTTCAGGTGTTGACAGTTCCATGTTCCCGTGGCTGTTGTGTGTACAATGTTTGAGGGCTGCCTATGTAGGATTCCACAGTGGGCCACCTATACATCACAATTTACAGGTAGTCATGTTTGTGTGCCATCCATGTTACTGTGTGCAGGAGAGGAGGGGTGTCAGTCCATGGGAGCCTACACTGTCAAGGTATGTGCTATACGTTCCCTCTTTGCCAAGGCGTAGGCATATTGGGCATGCCTCCGTCTGCCTACTGGGGCTGGCACAGTGTGTCTGTGGTCTGGATCCCTCTGTGCTTGTGTTGGCCTTGGCACTTGTGGTGGGCTGTGAGGCCCTCCCCCATTATGACCTTGCTGCAGCTGTTTCCGCAGGATCATATTATGTAGCATGGCACATACTATGAAGATGTGGGCACACATGCCTGGAGAGTACTGCAAGGCTCCACCAGATGTGTCCAAGCACCGGAACTGTGATTTGAGCATCCCGAACACAAGCTCTATGATGATTCTGGTTTGTGCGTGTGCCTCATTATGGCATTCTTGCACTGGTGTGTGTGCATTTCTGATGGGGTTCATCATCCGTGGCTCCAGTGCATAGCCAGCCTCCCCCACAAGGTGACCTTGTGGGATGTCCCCCCTGACAAATACCTGATACAGCTGTGAGGCATGCCAGATATGGGAGTCATGGTAGCTTCCAGGGCTGCCAGCACACACATCCATGATAATGCCCTGGGCATTGCACATGACCTGGCAGTTGATTGAGTGGAACCCCTTGCGGTTTATGTAGCACCTACCATACTCACCGGGTGGTGACTTCATTTGTAAGTGCGTGCAGTCTATCGTACCCAGTACCTCCAGGTAGTTTGCCACACGGTGGAAGTGACGCATATTGCTGGCCAACTCCTCCTGAGTTCAGAGGAAGTGTATATGCTCATTGGCATGTGGTAACATGGCATCCAGGAACTGGTGTAGTACCCTGGATGCCGATGCCTGTGAGATCCCCATTATATCTCCAGTTGGCCTTTGAAAGGTACCTGTGGCTAGTATTCGCAAGCTTACACATACCTTCATATCCACTGGGATGGGTTCCCCTCTGTTGTTTCTGGTTCTCAGGCGCGGCGGGCACAGCTCTACTATTTGCTGTAAGATGTCCCTGTCCACCCTGTAACACTCTACTATCTCCAGATCATGTAGCCCCTGGTAGGTTACCCTTGGTCTGAACACTCTTCTCCTCCTCCGAGGCCTACGGTGGTTGTCGGCATCATCCTCCACAACACCGTCGGTCTGTAACACATGCTGATGAATCACAGCTATGGCAGCTCCCAACATGTACATTTTAAAAGTTCCCCATCTGTTTACACCTATGGTGCGGTGTTTGGGAATACACAGGTGTGTGTTGGGTGCTTTCACACTTTATACTGTTCTGCTGTGAACACTGATGATGTCATAGTGTGTGTATGTACGATCGTGGCTACAGGGTGTCTTCTGTGTTTTATTTACGAAACCGCTATTGTGCTGCCTTTGGTGTTGCATTACATTTGGATGCCGTGATTTACCTCCTGCCCTTCCGTTTACATTTGTGCACATTACACCTACCATTTGCTGGCATGCATCCAGCTGCCTGCTTTCATTTGTAGTTTCCTAGACCTGGCTTATCTTGCATGATGTGTGCTATTGCCAATCTACTGTGGGTTTGCTTTGCTCTGCTATGACACTTCTCCTATCTTTGCATTCCAGGTCCTCCACACCTTTCTTTGCAATCCTATGCCTCCCCTATCCTGTTTTGCAGGTTTCTGCATGCAGGCTTGTCTACTGCCATCGATTGGCCGCCGTGAGTTGATTGGTGTTAATTGCTCATTACTATGCCAATTACCCTGCTTCAGCATTTCCTTCTTTTCTTCCCATGACCTTCCTGTTTGTGGTGTTGTTCACGGCACGTGCATCCGCTTACCGGGTTTCGGGCGAGTTCATCCCCATACACATGCACTTTTGGGCACCATGTGTGCTCTCAGCTAAATGGTTCTATATCCTCCTCCTCACCCCTGTCCTTCAGCTTTGCTTAGCAATGGCCAGGCCAGATTTGCATTGCTCCAATGTGCTTACTGATACAGTGGCACACACCTCTGCTGATGTCATGTATTACCTTTGATACACTCCTTGGTGTTATAGTGCTGAGCCGTCAGGTACATCCTTAATCCGGCGGGACATTTGCGATTCAGTATTACCTGCCTCATTTCCATGGCATTGACTACTAATTCATAGTTACAGCGCCGAACACTGTCGCGGGCCCCTGGCAACCCTTGTGCCTTGCTTGTGGTGTGCCATGCCTACCATTGCATATTATGGTGCAATCCTGATTTGTCTTTCATTGTGATTTTCTGCCATTTTTATATATTTCTTTTGTAGTCTTGTTTGCACACACATGCCCTGTGGTTGTACTGTGCATTACTGTGGACATGACATTAAATGTTGTTTTTTAGGTGTTGTGCATCTTTTCTTGTGCCATTGGCTGTATATTTCTCCATTGGCATATGTTAACTTTGTAATACATGCATGTGGTCTGCTTCCATAACTCCTATGTTCTGTTTGGGAAAATGTAAACCATGTTTTTTGGTTTACATGTCCATGGGCTTGCGCTACGCCTACATCACTTCATGAATCACTGTATGCCTTCATTAGCATGGTGCGACACTGCGCATGGGGTGATTTGCATACTTATGCCAAGGGCTGCATAGCTCTGGCGTATGTTGGTAGTGCACGTGGGATTGGTTCGTACCTGAATCGCTCGGCAGACATATTTGGCGTTATGCCACCTACGCTATGCCTGCGCCTGACACAAGCTTCATGAATCCGGGGGTGAGTGAAGAAAACAGGACCAAAACCGCAGTGAAGCAGAGTCACAGAACACATAATTAAACAAAATAAATCCACAGACTCTGCAAACACTATATATGTTATTTTAATCAAACATTGTCTGATTAAAATAACATATATTTAGCATTTGCAGAGTCTGTGGATTTGTTCTTCTGCATATAAAAACTGCAAGAAAGATCCAGCCAAACTAGTGCCTTCACTGTGTAAAATCTTAAAATTCCTGTAGTGGAAGCCCAAAGAAACTTCATGACTTCTGAATGTACAAGTGTGTGTGTGTGTGTGTGTGTGTGTGTGTGTGTGTGTGTGTGTGTGTGTGTGTGTGTGTGTGTGTGTGCGTGTGTGTGTGTGTGTGTGTGTGTGTGTGTGTGTGTGTGTGTGTGCACGTGTGTGTATGTATGTGTGTATATATATATATATATATAGATATATATATATATATATATATATATATATACATACACAATATATAGATAAATAGATGAATAGATGTGTATCTATGTATATATAAACGTTTGTGTATATTTCTGGCATTGTTTAACCTTGAAGAACATACAGCTGAGACATTAATAATTATTAGGAAGATTTACTTTCTGGTTATCTCCATAATACGGTGTCTCCTCCATTTAAAAAAGCTTCAGTGAATGAATTTGTAAAGAAGAATTTCACAAGTTTATCCAGATTCAAAAACCTGGTGCAACAACACTTTAGAAACACGTATGTGTGCTCTTGTACTTCCCCAGGCTAGACTACATTTGTACCGATACACCTACATTACCTGTTATACCTCAACAAAGCAAAGTCTCAGTGTAAAAGTTTCATTTTTTTCTGTCCCTTTACTTTTACTATTAGTGCTTCTTCTGCTTTCACTACTTATCCCATTAAAAGTTTTCCCTAAAGCAAAATTCCAACTCGTATACCTTTTACATCTACCCCAGTTTCACTACAACTTTCTTTTTCTCTACATGTCCTAACAAATACTCACACCACTCAGCTTTCCTCTACTTTCTATTTGTATTATCTCTTCTCTGCTTTTTACTCAGTTTGACATTTTAAATCTCTTTGCGTAGCAGGCTCATAGGTTAATACTGGGCCATCTGCCCTTTTAGGCCATTTTACGACTAGTAACTTTTCTTTTAAAGGTAAGAATCAAATGATGGACATTTTGTCTGTGAGGTAAAGTCTTTAACCATTATGCCAATTTGTCATGTATTAGGATGTATTAACTCAAAATTTTAGTGAATGCAGATTTTCTCTACTATTCGTGTCTTTCGGTTACTCCATGTCTGTGTAATTTAAGCTTTACATTTTTCGCCGGCGGGTGAAACTGCCTATTTTGTAACTGTATCTTTTTTCCTGAGCTTCCACTGAGTCCAGTCAGACTAGCCCTATCATCAAAAGCACTCAATAAATAAATGAATAATGGTTTTGGAATCACATATTTTGCAAACACATTTGAGCCTTCTGCAAACTACTGACAAGGAAGAAAGGTTATTTAAATATCAAACAATAATTGTTTGCAGTTATGCAGACGTTCACTTGCATATGTCATCTGTAAGGAAGGTTATTTAAATATCAAACACTAATTGTTTGGAGTTATGCATAAGTTCACATACATATGTCATCTGTTAGTAAGATTATTTAAATATCAGACAATAATTGTTTGCAATTGTGCACCAGTTCACATACATATGTCATCTGTAAGGAAGATTATTTAAATATCAGACAATAATTGTTTGCAATTGTGCACCAGTTCACATACATATGTCATCTGTAAGACACTTTCATAATGACTGAAAGAAAATATGTTGCATAAAACAGAATACAGTTTAAAATAGATTACAAAACATTTTCGAGTTTTTCATGATAAAGCCGGTTAGCAGCATGCTTTTTCAGGAATTTCTTTGTACTTTATGACAGTCAGTCACTTTTTTTGATTGCATTGTTTGGATTAGCAAATCTTGGTTTCAGTAGACAGCTCTCTTTGCAAGACTGCTTGGCCTTTCAGTTAGGAATATTTTCTTGACAAAGACAGTTTCAGGTGAAATGTCATTAGCAGGCTAGTTATTATGTACTGTCCTATGAGTAAGCTTTAAATGCTCAAAAATTCCACTGTAAGGTTTCAGCTAACAATAATGTTTGTTAAGTTTCTGTTTTCCATTATTCACAATTTCATACCATTAACTAATTTTACACAGTATTACGACACTATAATATTGACAAGCCTTATAGTAAGTCTAAATTAATTTCATTAATGTTTAAATTAGTTTTTCTATGGCTAAGGAAAACAAACTTGAGGATGAAGCCATTGCTATTGTTAATCTCTCTCAAGTGTTCACCACCTATGCTCTATTCTCAGTCATGGCTATTGACTGCCTCTCTGCAGTTTCTGTTCTAATGTCCTAGACAGTAACCCCAACTGCTGAATGCATTATACCCATCCATTAAAACCACATTTCTCACGATCACATCTCTTTCCCCACTATGTAAAATCCATTAGTATTCTCCGTTGTTTGGTAGATGACATCTTCTTTACAAACCTATCCTTTTCTACACCAGTAACTCATATCAGTAACGTCTCCATTCATGCTACTAGGACCGTTGCAAATAACTTAGCATCATCAGTGGATGTAAAATAAAATAAAATAAATAAAGAAAATGGCCTTTAATTTATCAGGTCCTTTGGTCTTCATTTTACTTTATATAAGGCTACCACCCCAACTTCTCTCATTTAGCCTGGAAGATTCCTCATCATCAAAATGCCCTCAAAAACCTTCATTAAAACCTGCATTATTTCTAATCCCACTGCTTTATAAAAATCTGTTGAGACCCACTTTTTTCCCCTCCCACCTATTCTCCCTTCACAAATCAAAAATAATGTATTACCTCCCTTACTATAACACACTTCTTCAGCAAAGCTCTCCCTTCCTCAAACAGGCCTTTGAGGAAGACCCTTTCTCTACTACTTACCTATACAGTTCTGGACCAAACTCTCAAAAAATGTTCTTTATCTCTTCATTTTTACCTATCCACATATCATCCTATATTCTCATCCCTGGTATCAATGTCTGCTGCTTCTTCTGTTCTTTTATGTTCAGAATTAACAATCTAACCTCAGCTTCCCTTCATCTCCACCACACAGTTGCCTCCCCTTTATGTTTCTGTCTTTGTATGTTCCTCCTTTAACAACATTAACCCCTCCTGCACCCTCTTAATCTGCATGCCTTACTTCTCCTCTCCCTCTCTTTCCATGTGTTTTTCTGTATGTTACATCTCCACCTCTAGCTTTCTTACTTCTCACTTCCAAACTGATTTGCTATCTGCCTATACCTCAGAAATTCCACCATGCATATACACTTCACTTCTTCCCATTCCGTCATGGTTGTCTTACCTTTTTCCTCTCTTTTTTCCCCAATACAACTTTTACTACCTCCACACCTAACTAGTTGCTCTGTCCCTCTCCATTTACCAAGATTTCACATACATCCTCTAGCCTTCTGTCTTCTCCAGTTCCATTCCATATCCTCCACTGCATAATCTAACACATCTAACTCAAATATCCATATCCTCCTCTGTTGCACATTCCATCCACTCGTTCCTATAAAAATCCTGTCTAATTTACTCACCTACTTATATACATTTCTACTAAATGACTGATGTCTCTCACTTCCTCACTTCACACATCCAACAACTCTGTTTTCCTCATACCCACCTTCAACAGTCTTCTTTTTTTATTTCGAACTGTACCCTACATATAGTTATCCAAGCAATGGACAAGTCATAATACTGAAGTAACACAAAAAAAGCATGGTCCACACTGTTGCCCTTACAAAGAAAAGGGTGCAGAAAGTAAAAAAATGTAAGTACATCTAAACTGAGGTATGAAGATTTTATTAAATGTGAGTTAAGTCCATATTCAATACTTGGACTGCTTCAGAACTCGTTAAAAAAACAGCTGTTTAAAAAGCATTAAAATAAAGTTGTAAGCCAATCACTTGTCAGCAAATGATAATCAAATGAAAATGTATAGAATATGATGAGTCATACAGAATGTTTTAGGAATCCTTGTTTTATCTACAAAAGACACTGTAATATTAAAGAAAAGTTGGAAAAAGGGAACAATAATAATGTACCCAACAGAACACATACTAGGAGAAAAAAATGTAGGGGCAGACCATTAGAATTACCATGGACTGTGGTAGTGGTGCTGCGGTAGCATTGTCGCCTCATAGCAAGACGTTGTCCCGTTCGATTCTCAGCTAGAGCGTCTTCTGTGTGGAGGCATACGTGAATGGGGCGTGCCTTCGTTGAAGGCTGTGCATCAGGGCTGGTAACCCGGTACATAAAAATCCACTACCAATCATTAGCGGACCGGAGTTCTGCTGTGGTGACCTCTAACCGGGAAAAGCTGAAAGAAAGAAAGAAAGAAACAAACCATTAGACTTACCATGCTTAGTACTGCATTTATGTTAAAGGAGAGCATTAAATATAATACAAAAAGAGTAGTATACTTAGAATTCTGTGGTTCTTGCCATGCATATTATGTGAGCAAGACAAAACGTGCATTAAAAAAGAGAATTTATGAGCACATGAATAATTCAGGCACTAATAATGCACTATTTAGGCACAAATCAGTAAGCAATGATAATAAACTATTTTATTTTTTTGTGCATGAGAAAGTTTTTGTGAATCCCAGAGGTGGTCCCTGGGAACATAAACTTGAGTACAGAGAACTGTATTGACAAATTTAATTGAACACATTAAAGCTATGTGCAACTAAGTTACAACTGAGATTTGTTGGTAAAGATTTTAAATATGATTTTTAAGTACTATTTAGAACAATTTCTACCATCTTTTAAATATTTGTTGTACGGAATTTGGATTTTTCAGTATTTTTAATATTTTAAGTTATACATAAACCTATAATATTATATACATTATTTAAATGTTATAACTATGATACAAAGAATTTTGAACTGTTTAATGACTAATTGCCTGAGTATCATTTGCTGACAAGTGATTGACTTACAACTTTGTTTTAACGCTTTTTAAACATCTGTTTTTTTTAATTACATGAGTTCTGAAGAAATACAATCATTGCATGTGGACAAAAGCACTTAAACTCACATTGAATAAAATCTCCATTCCTCATTTGGATGTACTTACATTTTTAACTTCCTGCACCTTTTCCTTTGTGAGGGCAACAGTGCAGACCATGCTTTTTTGTGTTACTTGTTTATTTGCAAGGTTGATCCTCTGACTGTCTTTGTTGCATAATATTGAAGGCCCATCCCAGAAACAATTCTATTCCCTTTCTTTCTTGGACCCTCTATTCACCGCAAACATGTCTGTAGTGTATCAGTACAGCCTGTATTTAGACTTTAATGAGAAATCACTGCTACCCTCTTCTCCTTCCCTCTTCTTGCATATCACAATCACCCCAATGACACCCAATTCCCCCTATTACAATAGCCCACACCATCTTTTCCTCCCCTCATTTTCTATTTCATAGTCTCCCCATGATCAGGCAGTTCTTCCCGTTTACAATAATTTCTATATTCTTTCTTCCCCTTACCACCATCTATCCCCCAGATCCAGCTAAATCCAATTGTCTGCATTTTCTGAAATCTTTTTAGTTCTTGTAAACCCGTTGTATGACTTTACAATGCTGAGTGTGCTGTCCATCAAATGAGGCATCAAACGGAGGCCTCATCTGGGTAGTTTAGGTGGATATAAAATATTCCATGGCACTTATTGAAAAGAGTAGGAGTTGCTTTATTATATTAACACTTTTCTATCTTTCTTTCTTTCAATATCTACACATTTATTATATTTACACTTTATTTCAGGCGTTATACATCATCTCATATTCCACCCATTTTCTTTTATCTGTCCATTGTATATCAAGCCAACAAATTACCTCTGCATCTTTTTTCACACCAGTAAAAACACAATCATTCCTCTGACCTCACTCTTCATACAAATTAACATTCAGTGATGCTATAATTATATTAACCTTTTCTCTTTTTCCATTTTTTTAAAGTTCACCTTCCTAGAATTTACATTCAGTGATGGTATACTTATGTTAACTTTTCTCTTTTTTTATTCCATTTTTTTAAGTTCATCTTTTGACTCCTTTTTCTCCTCCTCATCTTTCCTCTATATCTCATATCTCATAGCTCATATCTACCTCTTCTTCCTCTATTTCAAATGCCCCAAATTTGGTTTCTGTTTCTTTTTCAGTTATTATTTTCTGGTCATCATCATTTTTTTTTTAATTTAAAAATTAAAAATTAAAATTTAAAAAATGTATTTATTAAAAAAAAAATAAATAAAAAAAAAAATGTTCAAATGCCCCAAATTTGGTTTCTGTTTCTTTTTCAGTTATTATTTTCTGGTCATCATCAAACGCATCTTTTTCTTTCTTTTCACCTTGTATTTTGTCTCCCCCATCCCCAGTGTTTTCATCATTCTTGCCTACACTTTCCTGTGTAAGAATTAGTTTTTTCCACTCATATTATTAACTTTTTCCTTCTTCATTAATTAGTAGACAATCAAATCAAAAATGCTTTTCACTTCCACAATTCTTACAAAGTGGTTTACATTTTTTTCTGGAGTGCCCAAACTTCCCACGCCTCCTTTTATTTACATTCTTAGATTTAAAATGATTAATTCCCAGAGAAATAGCATCAGTTCATCTGCCTCAGTACATACAATCCCTTTTTACCATTTGTTATCACATTAGTCACACACTGCAACTTGTTTTCTGATTTTTATTTTTTTCTTTTATATTTACCCATTACACCCACCCTTTCCTCCACAACCATCTTCTTATTTCATCTAGTATATCATCCTCTTCCATTTTCTTATTATAACAATTTCCCAGCACTCATATTGATACAAACAGTACCACTACCGTCAACACATTTTCTTTCCTCCATCATGTCATAATTTACATTCTATTTACATTCCATTTCAGTGGAAACTTGTCTAATAAAATTCTCCATAAAAAGTCCTCTGCTGCATAAGAAATGATACCTTTTTATTCTAACTTTTATTGTCTTTATCTTTTTTCAATTCCTTCCATAGATACAGCAACATTTTTTTCAAAAATCATATTACATCATCCTTTTCTTTTCCCATCGGTGTCACTTACTTTTAACTTCCATATCTTCATTGTATTTTCATATTGTTTTTCTTCTGTCCTGCCCTTTTTTCTTTCCATTTCAAATTATTTCTTCCCATATTTTTTTTATATTTTTCATATTGCATCTAACCTATCATTTATTTTGTCTTTTTTTTACCTTTTTCATGACCGACAAATAAATGAATAGATGTTAAATGCACCACTAAATTTTTTTAAAATTCAAACCACCTTCTTTTTTATTATGCATTTTCTCTCTTCTCACTGGATTCAACTTTAAGCCCCAACTGAAGCTCATTTTCTAACTGAGCGGAATATATATATATATATATATATATATATATATATATATATATACATACATACATACATATTTGTATTCCCCTAAATATGTCATTTTTCTAATACATGGTATTTAACAAATGTCTTTTTCTGAAATGATAAAAACTTTCCACCAAAGTGGAAACTTTCCGACTAAGAAGAGGGAATGAAGGAAGGCCTTATTTTTCCTTAGATCCACCTGCATGTGTGAATAAGGTAGATGAGCTTAGTTGCAGGGTACCAGTAACATATTCTAAGGACTCTAAAGGTGTAGTTGACATTATTAAAAATCATAGGGGTGTCATGACCACAAGTGCAGAATTGAAAGTTATAATAGGTGAATGTCCCAGCTTAGTTTATAAGAAAAATAAATCTTTAGGTCAGCTGCTATGTTACCCCAAGTGTCTTATGGGGTGTGATAGCAGGAAACAACAACATGATTCTTATAAAAGTAAAAATAATACTAGATCTTTTTATAACTGCAGTTTTTGCAGTTATATAGATCAAGAAAGTGAATTTTTTCACCCAGACCAGGACAAGGTCTATAAATTTTCAGTGGAGGCAACTTGTAACCACAGTCATGTGGTTTACCTAGCAGTGTGTAAAACCTGCAGTAAATTTTATGTAGGTAAAATGGGCAGACGACTGAGAAAGGGTAAGAGAACATCTGAATGATATAAGAAATACTATGGTTAGGAATGCATTAGCTAAACATGTAGCAGACACTTCCCCAGAACATGTGTTTAGGTTTCAAGTTATAGATATGGTGCAGGAAAGTCTCAGGTGAGGTGATATTAGAAATGAAACAGAGTGCTTAAAAAGCAAATGGAATATTAGATTAAGAGCAGATACAGGGTCAGGACTTAATGACAAAGTACCATTGAAGCCAATGTTGAAAGCATGTCCTCTTTTTAAATAAGAAGGGAGTTTTAATAAACTCCCTTTTAACCCCCTACCTTTTATACACATTCACCTTTGTAATATATTATTATTAGTACTGCATATATTTAAAATGTTATCTCTTTAAGAGTTTTATTGGGATGTCATGTGATTTTTTTACTTTTTTTATTTAATGGACATTGAATTAGTTAGATTTTATGCATGTGATGAAGCTGTTGTAATACTGCGAAAGCGCTTATGCCTTTGCCTGTTTCTCTGACTAAACTGTTACTGGTTTTATGATAGGCTGGTGTTGCTTCACCTTACTTCTGCTTCTTGGATTTATTTTTTGGTTCGAGAATCATTCTTTCAGCACACACTGGTATTACTGGACTTTAATATTTAAAATATGTCCCTATTTAGGGGCTTCATCTCCCCTCCATTTTTTAGGCTTTGTCCAGATTTCTTGAAATAATAGGTTACAAAGTTTGTCACCACTGTGTTCAGTTTTTTATAAAATGGTCTCCTTGTCATGTGATCTTTCCATAATACATCTTTATCGCTTATAACTTCCTCCTTATTTGAAAACTCTGCAATTAATCTCTTTATGCCATTATTCTCCTTAATTATTTCTACTCTAGCCCATACTGCTCTATAATCTGAAAACCCTGCCATCTGTGCTCCCCTGTTGTTTTCATGTCTTTAGAGTAAACTATAGAATCAATTTCAGTCTTAAAAAAATCCACATTTGGATGTCCATTCTGTTCTCTCATACCTTTTCAGACTCCACATTGTATTAATTTCCTTAAAATCTCAATATCCTGTGTTATTTTTCCATTTTCCTTTCCTCGAGTTATAGTTAAAATCTCCTGCCATCACTATTGTCATATTTACTAACACATTTTTCACTGTTGTATTAGAATACTTACAAAAGGGCCTTACAGAAACAGATGCTTGGTTACAGAGCCATGGGCTCAAGCTTAATGCCAAGAAATGTATAGTTATCCCCTTTGGAAAAAAAACATGTACCCATGAATTACCACATAGATGGCAGTACACTAAACATTGAAAGTGTGATGAGAGACTTAGGGACACATTTGGACAGTAGTCTCACCTTCGATAACCACATCACCACAACAGTCAGGAAATCCTTCTATGTGGCACACCTCATCACAAAGGGCTTTTCATCCAGAAAAAAGGAGGTCATTGTCCCACTGTACTCATCCCTCATTAGACCCATTATAGAGTATAATGCCCCGTTTGGTATCTACCTCACAAGACATCTGCAACAGCTGGAAAGGCTGCAGAAATACCTCACTAAAAGAATCACAGGCCTAAACAGTTGGGAGGGTGGCCTAATGGTTAAGGTGTTTGCCTTGCTGTAAACACAAGGTGCAGGGTTTGAGTCTCACAAGGGATAATTGGCTAGGCTTAAAATGGCTTGCAAGGGCAGTTAGCTTAGTACTAATCTATGAACCTATGAACCTATGAACCTATGTCATATGCTGACCATCTAAAAAAACCTCCAGCTATACTCTGTGGCATATCGTCTACTCAGAGGTGATCTCTGTTTAACATACAAGGCCATGTCAAACCCTGAGCTGTTGGACATGCTCCACTTAAAGAAATCTCAATCCCTCAGAGCCACACACTCCTGGGATCTAAACCTTGTCATCACAATGAACAAAACATGCTGGAAGGATAGGTTCCTGACACAGAGACTCTCCATACTCTGGAATAGACTGCCCATATATGTCAAGCAGAGTGCCTCCTTGGCCCTCTTCCAAAGGAACCTTGACAATTGGATAGGAGATAGGAAATTCACCCCGGTGATCATGTCAGTCGCCCTGCTAGACAGGGGTCCAGGGAAGTAAATATTGTGGGAAGAAATATCCAGGGAATTGTTACGGCTAGGCTTGTATAGGCCCTTTGGACGATAGCCTAGTACCAACCTATGAACCTGCGAACCTAATTCACTATTAATCTCACACATGTTTGTCTCTTTCTCATATCACATATATCTACCTTTAATGGTACTACTATTGTTTCATATAAAGTTCTTTTTTCTTCATTTTTATAAATAATTTCTATTTCAGAATGTGTCATTTTCAACCAACCAGACAATTAATTGCCAATCACACACACACACACACACACACACACACACACACACACTCGATCTCACGTGCCCCCCCCCCCCCCCACACACACACACACAACATATATTCTCTTTCTTTTTTCTTCTTCTTTAAGTCTGGTATCTTAGAAGCAAAACCATCCATTTTTACTTTTCACATCATTCCATCACCACCATTTAATCTCTCATATTGCTGCTAATACTATTAAAATGTAATGCTAAAATTCTTAGATGATTTTTTTACCTTTTGATAAGTGTTTTATGTCTGGATCTTATTATTTGTTTCTTGATCCTAAGTCTCACCAGCTGATTTCTCGCTATCTTGTTATTGTTTGTCTCCGTTTCTCCTTCTTCTTCATTACTTCCTATAATCACAAATCTGTTCTCTTCCTGTGTATATTATTAACCTTACTTTGAACTGCTATTTCTTCTGTACCTCTCCATTGTTTAACTTTTCTTCAATATCCCCGTCCCCTACGTTACCTTCTCTTTCAGCATTTTCTGTAGTAATATGTTCTACTCTTTGTATTCTGACTTTTTCTCTTCCTCTACTTTTTCCTTTTCTAATATGGGATAGACAAAGTGTCCATATTCTTTACATTTTATACAAAAGCTCATAGTTTGTTGCTGTATATATATCCCTTCTCACCACATTGGCCACATTTCATTTGTTACAGTCTTGTACTAAATGATTTTCAAACCTGCATAAATAACGTGTTATGTGTTGGCCCAGTGCCTAACAAATCCTCTTTTACCATTCACAATTATTGTATTTGGAATATGTTGAATTTTCTCATCCTTAACATCCATTGTTGCCAACACTTTCCAACCCAAGACCATGCATTTCTTTCATCACAAATGTTTTATCTTCATGCACGGTACTACATACAAAACGAACAATAGTTTTAACTCATACTTTCCATATCCCTAGTAGAAAATTCACATTTATTTTCTTTTTTTGTAGTCCCAATCTCCAAAAGCTCTTTCCTTGGTGATAATATATTTCTTTTCTCAGTTTCAATCATAAACTTTTCCTGCAAGTTAAAGCTTTCAAATGTCATTTCACAAAAGTTTTCAGCTCTGAAGTGAATTACTGTTCTATGTCATTAGTATTAAAAAGTATTAAACACTTAGTATTAAACACTTAGTATTAAACAGTATTAAACACTTAGTATTAAACACTTAGTATTAAACAGTATTAAACACTTAGTATTAAACACTTAGTATTAAACAGTATTAAACACTTAGTATTAAACACTTAGTATTAAACAGTATTAAACACTTAGTATTAAACACTTAGTATTAAACAGTATTAAACACTTAGTATTAAACACTTAGTATTAAACACTAATGACAAATTACTGCCCACACTGGCATACCTGCCCCCACTGCCATCATTTTCCCCTTTTATTCTTACTGCTGGTTTTCTTCTCTGTGGCTCTTGAGAAACTGCAAATGTTTGCCCCCTCTCAATTTCTTCTTCCATTCTTCGTTGTCTTGCTGCTTCTACATAACTTCCTTTCTCTTGTAAACAAGAAACCCTTTTGCTAAAGTAAACCCTTAGAACTGGCTACTCCACCCATTAAGAATACCTCCATTGCTTTCCCTTCACCAGCTGTTGCTTCTATTTCCAACCTCTCAGTTTCGTCCTCCTGTTGTAATCTCTCCATCATATCATGTCACTCTGTTGCTGTTTCTCTCCTTATCTTGACTCTTCCTGGTTCATCAAATCTGCCAGTACTTCTGCCTCCCGTTCTCCAATTTCCAATTCTGTAACAGTTATTTCATCTCTGTCACGTGGGTGTTGTCACGATGAATAGACAAATCTTTGTGGGTTTTGTTCAACCAGCTTTATTATGTACAAACACATTACAGTTATAACTGTTGACTTTATCTTATGTAATTTTTATACAAACTAACTACATTCATTCTTACATTCTTACTTTCTGGCTACACTTTCAAAATTGCACTAAGTATAGCACATGCCTGCTATTCATGTATGCATGTCCATCACTTGTTATGCTTCTTAAAGACACATCACACTCTCTGCTCTACATCCTCCCTCTTTTTAGAATATCCAATGGAGATGATATCAGTTAATGTGCAAATAATACCAACAGCTTTTTTGTCATGCCTTATACAGAACTATGTATGTATATACAGTTATGTCTAAGTCGCCATGTATCTCACACTCAGTCTGGACATGCAACCAAATCACGTGATGTAAAACTGGGAATTAGACCTAGCAACTGGAACTGTTTCTTCTGAGTGCGCGACCTTAGGAATATTGTGAACATTCTCAGGATAGGAATCGGATGGTATGACACGTTCTGGAAGAGGAACAATGTCTGGATTGCTCTGAGATCTAGAGTCTGTATGTTGCAATAACAATTCTGGTACAGGAAGGAGATGTCTGCGATTTCTCCTATACTCCACTCCCTCGGATTCTGCAAAGCAGGATCTCAGCTTGGTAGATATACCTGTCAGTTGATGAATCCAGTCGAAACCTTTCGCCATTTGTATCCCCACTGTCTCTCCTTCTTTCAATGGGCGAAGAAATCTACTCAATTTATTATAACTGGACTTCTAGATAGACTGCTCCTTGAATAACTGGGCTGTGTTGGTTCTGTTGTTTTTAGCTTTAGGCCTCAATAAACTGGAACTAATAGGCGATGTTGTTCTGGTTTGCCTGGATAGAATTCTCTAAGCAGGCGAGCCAAGTATATCATCACAGGGTATGTTTCTGAAATTAAGTAGATTCAAAAAGACATCAGTTTTGTCACACTTTGACCTTTCAAGTAATTGCTTTGTACTCTGCACTGCACTTTTAGCTAGTCCACTTGACTGTGGATATTCTGGACTACTAGTAACATGTTCAAAGTCCCATTCTCTTGCAAATTTCTGAAATAACTGACTAGTAAATTGAGTACCATTGTCAGAAATAACTTTGTGTGGACTACCATGGACTGAGAAATGACGTTTCAGTTTGGTAATATCAGTAGTGGATGTTAGATTAGGTAGTAAGTCAATCTCTAACCAGTTTGAATAGAAGTCTACTAATACTAAGTAATGCTGATTGTTCCACTTGAAGACGTCAGTGGCAACCGTTGACCAAGGTAGTTCAGGAACTTGACTTAGCTGAAGTAGTTTTCTTTGCAAATGCAGTTTAGTACTATTGGATATTGAACAAGAAGAAAGTACTTTATCAATGTCTTTCACTAGTGAAGGCCAAAATACTAGTTCTCTCATAGATTCATAGATTAGTACTAAGCTAGCTGCCCTTGTGAGCCATTTTAAGCCTAGCCAATTATCCCTTGTGAGACTCAAACCCTGCACCTTGTGTTTGTAAGGCAAACACCTTAACCATCAGGCCACCCTCCCAACCCTCTCATGATAGATAGATAGATAGATAGATAGATAGATAGATAGATAGATAGATAGATAGATAGATAGATAGATTCTCACGTTTCTTTTGGTAGAGTTAGAACCTGGGTGACCACAATGCAAAATCTGGATATTTTCATGTTGTAAGAAAGCAGAAACAACAATTTTAGGACCTTTGAAAATAATGGCATCTTCCATCAACATCTCATCTCTGTAAGGAAAATAGGTTTGCACTTCAGGTGGCACTAGATTGCTTTGACAGCCATCCATCATTAATGTAGTGGTTGAGCTTTTGCAAAATTGGATCAGTCTTTGTATAATCTCTCAACTCATCAAGTCATGTGGTAGAAAAATTACGGACTGTCATTATGTCAAAGTCAAAATTCTCTGCATCAAGCTATTCCATTGGATTTCTGGGCAATCTGGATAAAGTATCAGCCAGATAAAGAAGTTTACTTTTTGTATAGACCATTTTGAAGTTGCACTTTTGCAATCTGAGCATCATTCTTTGTAATGTCACTGGAGCTGAATGCATAGGCTTCTTTAGAACAGTAACTATAGGTTTGTTGGTCAGTTTCGATCCGAATAGCTTGACCATAGATATAATCATGAAACATTGAACATGCAAATACTATTGCCAAAAGTTCTTTCTCAATTTGTGCATACTGCATCTCAGTTTGGGAAAGTGTTCTAGATGCATAGGCTACTGGTCTGCCTTCCCGAAGAATAACTCCGCCAAGAGCAAATTTTAAAGCATCACAGGAAAGAGTGACTGGTTCATTGACATCATAGTATTTTAATGTGGGTGGGGTGGCAATTTTCTGCTTAAGGTCTTCAAATGCCTTCTGGTGCTGGTCCAGCTAAGACCATGTAACATTTTTGCATGTTAACTCTCTTAAATGTGCTGTCAACTCACTGAAGTCTGGTATAAACTTATCTAGATAGCTGGCTATGCCAAGGAAACATTGTAGAGCTTGAATATTACTTGGTGCTGACATCTCAAGGATAGCTGCTTGCTTAGATGGGTCTGGTCTTAAGCCAGTGCTGGTAAATAAATGACCTACATGTATAACTTCTGGTAGTCTGAATTTCCACTTTAGAGGACTGAGCTTTAAGTTCACTACACATGCTCTGTCTAGAACTCTCTTAAGGTTTCTGTCATGCTCTGCTTCACCATTGCCTGCAACCAATAAATCATCTACTAATATGGCACAAGGATAACCTGAAAAAATTTGCTCCATTGCATGCTGGAAGACTTCACTTGCAGAATTTATTCCAAACGGCATTCTCAGGAATTTATATCTACTAAACGAAGTACAAAATGTGGTCAGTAATCAGGATTTATGATCAAGCATCACTTGCCAAAATGAACTTTTTGCATCCAAGACAGAAAAAAACAATGGCATTCGGTTTTAAGGCTGTAACCTCTTTGACTGTATACATTAGATGATGTGGTCTCTCTAATGATTTGTTCAAATCTCTTGGGTCAATAGATTTCTGATTTTGTCTGAGACTTTCTTGTGGGCTGCTACAATGGACAACACCCATTCAGTTGGTTCTGTAACTGGACAAATTACACTTTCCTGCACCATTTTATCCAAATCAGCTTTGACTTCATTGTGCATTGCTATTGGAACTTTTTTCACTGGTCTGACTACTGAACTGACCTCTGGGTCTGATTTTATAGAATACGCAACTGGAAATTTTCCCAACTTGTCATTGAAAACATTAGCATACTCTGAGAAAATGACTTCAGAAAAATTGGAACTAGGATATGCACTTATATGATGAACTTTGTTGGTAAAAAAAGCAGATTCATTCTCAAACTGTCTTTGAAACCCAATAATGACTGCACAGGCCTTCAAACTACATAGAATAACAAGCTGTAACAGTTCCTAGCCAAATAACATGAAAGCACTACTGAACATTCGGTTTGAATTTCTTCACCTCCATAAGCAACAGGTTTTGCATGGCTAGCCACATTGAGTTGCTCATTAGTTCTCACCTTAGCAAATGTATCTGCTGGGGATCACTACAGAATACCAAAATTCCACAATCCCGAGACTCTGAATTCCAAGGACCAGAATCTTGAGATTGTGGAATCTTGAAACTTAAAAAAAATAAAATAAAACATACAACAAACTATTCTAACATGTATGCAGGGGGGCAAGCCCCCCTGCACCCCCCACATGGGGGGCTGCTCCCCCCACACCCCCTGAAACATAAATATACCAACTCCATGATTGCACTACAGTGGAGTGAATGTCAAAGTTCCAGTTCTGCACTGTACGGCAATCCCCATTCACTACGTTGAAGGTTCCACAATCTGGCGAATCTGGTCCTCCAGGTTCAGAATTTCAGGATTATGTAATTTCGGTATTCCATAGTGATCCCGTCTGCTGATATAACATTGCACTTTGAACCAGTGTCTAGATTGAGCTTGGTGGATTTGCCATTGATCTGTACAGTAAAAAACATTTCATTCTTTGCTAATAAATTTACTTTGTCGACCCGTTTACCAAGCACTGATACACCATCTACACAGAAGCAGACTGCTGCATCTCTATTTGATTCATTTACTTTTTTCAGTGACCTTTCTTTGTAAGTGAGTGAGGCTTACTTGATTTGCAAAACTTTTGAAAATGGTTCCATGTTTTACACTTGTAGCATTGCTGATCAAATGCTAAGCATTTTTCTCTTCTAGACTCATGATTTGCACAGCAATTTTGACAGTTAACAATAAAGCTGGATTTGGGTTTTGCTGACTCACACATACTACATTGATCATCTTCCTTTCTTAAAACTTACTGGAAAACTACATGGTTTCCCTGGTGACAGGAGTGGCCTTAGGTCAACTGGTGCCCTAGGCAAAAGGGCTCCACGGTGCCCCCATCACACCATTCTGGTCTACCTATACCAAATAAATACAAGAAAAGTGCCCCTACTAGAACAGTGCCCTAGGCGACCACCTAGTTGGCCTATGCCTAAGGCCGGCTATGCCTGGTGAACAAGTAGGGGCTGTGTCTGGCATGTGCTTAGGCCTGCTTCTATTTGCCATATGTTGCATACTATCTACATTTGCTCTGGAACCTGCTGAAAACATGCTGTTGTCACTTACAAGCATACTTGTGTGTTTTTCTTGCTCTTCATGGATCAGACAAATCTGAATGGATTTATTCAATGTTAAATCACTTTCTCACAGCAGCACTATTAATAGCACACACAAGCCTGTTCTTTATTTACTCATCTTTTAAATCACCAAACCGATACATTTTCGTTTTATTCCTCAGGTCAGTAATATAAGCTGCAAATGTTTCCCCTGGCTTCTGATCTCTCATATTAAACAAATGCCTCTCTAATGCAATATGTGTCTGGGGGTTACACATTTCTCTGAACTTGCTCTTCAAACACTCAGGGCCTTCCCTTCATTCAGCTTGTACAACAATATGATGATTTTCACCTTCTCCCACATATACTGCTGGTGCACATAGAAATGAACACTTTCTTTTAACGGTCTCTGACCCAGCTAAGTTTAGCAAAATGAATGCTCTAGTGCATGGATCTTTGTCAAAATAAGCTGCTTGTATAAAAATATCATACTCCTGCTCAAATATTCTCCAGCTTTCTGTAAAATTCTGATCAAATACGTAGTGAGGGCTTTCAAAATCCATCTGTCATATTAACACATACCAGTGAAGAATTTTACAAATATGCACAAATACACACACATACAGATATGCCAGAAATTTATGCTAGTATTTGTAGCTTTGTCCAATAGCACAACAAGCCTCTGAATAACTGAATTTTGTGAAATAAGTCTCTCTGGCACTTTAACACTCTCAAAATTGTTGTACAGCAAAAGTCATTTATCATTTTAAGAAACATTTCAAATAACTGAACTGTCTGAATGAACTGGGCAGAAGAAGCTTGGAGCAAGAAACATTCTGAAGTAACTGCACTTTCCGAATAAACAGTACACAGCACACTGAAACTTCTCCAAAATGGCAGTACTTTGATAGACAATTCTTTACAGTGCAAGAAACACTCTGTAATAGCAGTACTTTGTGGATAGATACACCCCGCACAAGAAACTTCTCAAAATGGCTGTATTTTGACTGTACTTTAAGAAACAGCTGCATTTTGCACACAGATAAACTCTTCAGAATACATGCACAGCAATAAGCACACACTGTATGCACTTTTACATGCTTTGCTATACTTCAAATAACTCTAGTTATGTCCTTGATACAAATATAAAGTCATAGCTATGCCAAATCACAGCACTTTACAAAAAACATGCAGTTGCCTTGCTTTATTTATGCTTAATGTGTCCTTTTTTACCTTTGTTATATATGTTTGCTCTTTAATCTCTTTTCATGCCGATTGTACTTTTCTTGTACTCATTTTACTCTAAACATGCCTGTTTTGCCTTAAACACATTCATTTCACTTTACACATACTCATTTTGCTTTCAACATCTTAATCTTAAACATTTTGTTTAATTAATAAACCATTTGTGCCTCTCACTTGTTTAATAATGCAGTTTGTGCCCTTGTAATGCTCCGTTTTATCTTTTTTTTATAAAGTAAACGTTTCGTGCAAGTGTTCATTATCTTTGGCTCTTTTCTGGCTGTTTTTCATGCTCTTTTCTCTTAGTTTGCCTTCACTGTTATCTCTCCACCTTGTGGCTCTAAATATCAATCTCTGGAATCCCGGTTCTGACACCATGTCGCTCATGGTTGGTCATGATGTAATAGAAGAGTCATTCTGTTCAAACAGCTTTAATATGTACAAACACATTACAGTTATAGCTATTAACTTTAACTTAAGTAACTTGTATACAAACTAACTATGTTCATTCTCACATTCTTCCTCTCTAGCTGCACTTTCAAAATGGCACTGAGTGTAGCTCGTGCCTGCTATTCATGTATGCATGTTGATCACTTGTTATGCTTTGTAAAGACACATCACACATCATGCTCTACATTCTCCTTCTCCTTCCTTCAGTACGTTTTCTCCTGATCCTCTGTCCATCTCTATTACATCTCCTCCATTTTAGAATTCCAAAAGCTGTAGTAGCAGCCCTTTGGTACCATGTAGCAGCTCAAGAGAGTGTTTCACTTCTTCTTGTTTAATGAATAGGGGATATCCCCTGGTGCCTTGGTCAAACTTCCCCTATTTAGTATGAATACCAACTAGAATCTTTCCTGAAATGACGCCATTGATCTAGTGGGACTAGACCCAGTCAACAAAGTGTGAATAAATAAACATATCCATTCTCTGTTTCGCCATCTTGGCTAATGGTCTTTTTCTTTTAATAGGGATATTAATGCCTCTTACAGTTCACAATTCTATCTTTCTCCCCATCTCCATACACCTCTTTACTGCTCCTCTTGATCATGGTCTTACAGGCCTTTGTACTGACCAATTTGTGGCAAATAGTCCCTTGTACAGAGAGAATAGGTATCTGCCACTCAGCATCATCTGTTGAAATTAGCAACCCAGTCTTTTGTCCCCCCCCCCATCCCCAGGCCTATATCTCCAGACAAAATAAGTCATCCCTTGAGATTATCAGCCTAATCCCCCCAGATGCATTTTTCTTCTAATCCCTCCTCCCTCCTACTCCCTGTCCCTTAAACATCCATTATAGCCTCCTTTATTTTTGGTTCATCCTACTCCCTGTCCCTTAAACGTCCCTTATAGCCTCCATTATTTTTCAGCCCCAATGCTGCACATACAAAAATGTATAACAGCACATCAGTTAACTCTTCTGTCCTTTCTCCCTCCTTGTTATTGATATTGATCAGATATATCCTTTATTTATTTATATTATGCAAAGTACTAAAGCAGTGAGCTTTTACTGAGCTGCTTCCTATGTTCAGGATGCAGGGGGTTTACTTCCACCACCTTCATTTGTGTTCAGGATGCAGGGGGTTTTACTTCCACCACCTTCATTTGTGTTCAGGACGCAGGGGGTTTACTTCCACCACCTTTATTTGTGTTCAGGATGCAAGGGGTTTACTTCTACCACCTTCATTTGTGTTCAGGACACAGGGGGTTTACTTCCACCACCTTCATTTGTGTTCAGGATGCAGGTGGTTTACTTCCACCACCTTTATTTGTGTTCAGGATGCAGGGAGTTTACTTCCACCACCTTCATTTGTGTTCAGGATGCAGGGGGTTTACTTCCACCACCTTCATTTGTGTTCAGGATGCAAGGGGTTTACTTCTACCACCTTCATTTGTGTTCAGGACACAGGGGGTTTACTTCCACCACCTTCATTTGTGTTCAGGATGCAGGGGGTTTTACTTCCACCACCTTCATTTGTGTTCAGGATGCAGGTGGTTTACTTCCACCACCTTCATTTGCCTAGTGTGTTATTCTGAGGAAGTCACTTAACCAGACAGTACTTCTGGTTCAGCCTTGTGTTCAGTGGGCTTACATGGTCAGCAAATAGGTCAAATAAAAAATCTCTGAAACATCTCACAGTTAAGGAAAACCTTGTTATACAAAACTTAACAGCCTTTAATAAACACTGTGTGACAAGTTAAGATTAAAAACCCTCCGTACGTACTTCAAATTTCAGCATTGCTCTTCACCCTGTAAGTTTTCAATTTCTAGGCCATAGACAATTAGGCAGGTCCATATACTCAATAATAAAGTGCCCATGGGAATCTTTATTCTCCACCTCCTTTATACATATTTTCTGCACTTTCCTCACATGTCAACACTCTATATACTCCAATTAGCTGAAGCATTTAAACATACTGCAATGCATATTTAGAATTTCTAAACTTTTCACGGCAACTGAGCAATACATTCATCTGTAGTTTTCCCTGCCACTACATATCAATATAGTTTAACAACCCCCATCACAGTAGGGTTACCATCTTTTCACATGTTCAAACTGAGGGGCTGTGTCCAAACATAGGATGTCACAGTGCGTGTGGACAAAATGGTAGTGTAAATAACTTTCAGAAAAATAAATGGAGGCCACTAGGCCCCAAAATGTCATTGGTTTCTACATACCGTAGTGCAGTTTAGTGCTTCTTTTCCAATATTTTGATACAATGATGTCCTGAGCAAAATGAAGACTAAAGAAAGATACTGTTTCAAGTAAGAAATAAAAGTTATTCGTGGCTTTATGTTCAACATAAAAACAGTTTCCAATAAAATGAGAATATGATGATATATGGAATTACGTGACATAACTGTGAAGAGTCGAATTCAAAGAACAAGGTAAAACATGTAGAGGCGTGGAATTCCCTCTCAAACTGATCAAGGTATAACGTGAAGGGGCCAGGAATTTCACCTCAGACAGAACAAGTTAGTACAGTGTTGTACCATCTCCAATGAATATCATAACAGTCCAAAGGAAGAGCTGATGCTGTACCTTGCATCAAAAGGTGTAACTTATTTATTTTGTTTTGGTTACTGGAAAAGTCCAACTGGGTACAATGCCCCTTTTCAATGAAAGCTCAGGGAGAAAAGTTCTATAAGGATAAAGTTAAAGAACAGTACATTCTATTATCATATTGTAACATTTTATTCAAAGACCAAGATGTTGTATGTACATAGTAGTAATACACAGAATATTATACATTTGTATGTAATGGTTAGACTTAGTAATACAACAAGACTCCTGAATACGTTTAATTCATATTAGGAACAGTAAAATCTAGGAGTGTTTAAACAATGCTGCAGTTTTAGTACTGAGGTGATTCAACAGAATTATTAGGCACAGTACCCCTTCTGGTAATAGATGGTAATGCCAGAAGATAATCTTATCCTGGAGCATAACAGCAGTGTCCCCCAAGATTTAAGCAGGAATTCTTTTAGATTAGTTTTGAAGATGTAATGGTTTTCAGTGAGTAAAGCCTTAAATGCTTAATGAGCAACTTGTAGAACAAGTGTGTAAAATATACAGAACCATGCAAGGCATATGCAATTATATTAAAGAATTACAAACCAATTTTATAAGAATACACAGAAAAAACACACAAGGCATACAGGTACTTGAACAGTCACAATACAATATAGAAGTATATTCCAATATGTTAAAGTATGAAAGCATATAGAATATCTCAGTTTCAGTTTAAAAGCATATTTTGCATTTGACTTTATGGTATGCAGACGAGATCGGTTCCATATAATTTTGGAATAAAACTCAGTACATTTCATGGGGTAATTTATTTTCATCATCAGTTCTGCTTTAATCAAGTCCTTGCTGCAGAGGTCTCTCACATCAGTCCATTTGTTCTTGAGCAGAAATGGATTTGCATTTGATGTAGGTATTGACAACACCCCTTCAACAACAGATCTGATCCATCTTTGGAAACATTTTGTCATTATGTTGCTATACAAGTAGTAGAAAATGGATTTGATTCCTGAATAAAAGGCTGTCTTCATCTCTTTCCTTTAGTCTGTCACATTCAGTCACATTCAGTAAGTCATCAGATGTAAAAGGTTCATTCAGAGCTATTACTGATAGCTTAAACAAGTACTGAAGTCAAACTGTTGCTCAAAGTACTTTATGAAAAGTCTCCAGAAACAACATAAATTCTCTGTATAACTTGGTGGAAGAAGAGTTGTCCAGGGGCTTCATAAGTCCTCCAAGTTATCCTTCAAAGAAGGCGTCTTCAATGATAGTATGAATCTAGTTTTTAATGGAGACCATCACAGAAAAGGTTTCCATGTAAGTCAGTGAGGCTTACTTAAACATTTCTATGTTCCTTGAAGTTCACCACCACTTCATCAAGAAAAGGCAAATAATACTGGGGCAATATTGGCAATGTATCCTCTCCATGCTACTTTTCTACAAAATACTGCTATATACAATGGGGTGGAGTCTCCTCTTCTTCCTGAGAGAGGAAATATGATTGCAGTGCTGGTAGATTTTTCTGTAATCTGACAATTGTTGGGAGAACAGATAGCCACCTACTTGGTACAGATCTCAAAATACGTTCAAATTCCATGTTACAGAGCTCAAAGAAGACTTTCAAATCCTGGGTTCTTGTGGGAGAACTATAAAAATAACTAAAAAGTTTGAAAATATACAGTTTCACATTATATATTAGCTGTGGTGCAGCTTTTTTTTTTTTTTTTTTTTGTTGCATTGTGAATGATGCACTTGATGCAAAGTTCCATGAGAAGCAGTGCTTTTCCAAAGTATCTGCCTGAGCAGGTTCATTGGGGCTCTTATAAAAATCCTAAAGCCCATTCACAGCTTCAAGAAGTACTTTACAACAAGTGGAGATAGTTATTCTTCCTTTATTAGAAGCATCTGATGCTATAGCAAATGCACTTCCTGAGGTTTGAGAAAGTATGGTTCCAAAGCATTTTCACCAATGACTTCAGTCTTTGTTCTTTAGCAATGTCTGAGTCAGCATACACCTAGTTAGCTGATTTTAGTCCACAGTCCAAATTGTTAATGGAGAAGTTGTGTTTTGCTACATGGAATACTTTACCTGCTTCAGCTTTAATAGTTTTCAGCTCTTATCCATCAGCATTTGGGTTTCTGGTCCACATTGTGAAGACATGACTAGTTTTGGCCTGTAGTTCAACATTCTTGGATTGTTACCTTAGATCTTGTCAGCTCATTTATACTACAAAGGGTATCCAGTGATACTCATTTGCAGTATCTGCAGAATACTTTCATTACTTCACTGCATTTTTCTACCCAGTCAAACTTTGTCTTCCAGATGTCCTGCCACTTGCAAATTCTCTTAAATATGGCCTGAGTTAATGGTGGTACTACTGTTTTTATTCTTGAAAAATGTAGTGATTTATCTGGGGGGGCAAAGATTAATAACTGTGAAGTTATGAACAGATATTTATTTTATAATACCATTAACATTTAATTACTTAAGGATATCAACTTACTAAGCTAGTAGCAGTATTTTCAGCCTCCCATTGCTTACTTTTTTGCAGGGTCTACCCACTTGCTATCCCTGAAGCTGGAATGTGAACTGCTATGTCCTCTTGTCCTCCACTGCCAGTTTGTTACTACTCACTTGAACATTAAATGTAACAGACAGAATTAGAAATGTAACTCTAATAACCGAGGTAACAAGTCAACTTACCAAAGTATAACAGCATTACTACTACTCGCTTGCAGAGTGCAACAGTTTGCAAATCTCTAAAACTGGAGTTAACTCTTAGTGTCTTTTTGTCCAATTCTAGCACTGCCACCAACTAACTAAAGGCTTTTCCTAATAACATCTTTAAGGAGGGTGACATTAAAAGATTTTCAGGTCATTTCACCCCACTACTTGTTACAGCTTATGACCAATGTTAGTGGTAGGGATCAGGGACAGATCCAGTTCTGCAGAGTATTAGTACTATCTTATACCACTTATTTTTGAAATTCAGTTAATAATATGGAAGAACTGGAGTTTGTTTAGTATTGACTTAAACCATATTAGAGTTGTTGATGAAATGCTTCAAGTAGTCTATAAAAAAGAGGGTCCCTATTATATTAGCGAATGCAGTGAATTGCGAACGCTGTTTAGTCAAACGTCATTACACGAAATGGCAAAATACCGAAAGCACGGAACAGTGATTTTTTTTCCTTGGGAAAAAAAATCACTGGGCTGTTTTTGGGACTTTGCCATTTCCTCCACTGTGGTATGATCTTAGAGTTGGTATATTTAAGTAGGGGTGTGTGGGTATTAAAGACCCCCCTTTATTTTTTGTTTGGATTTTGTTTTACAGATCAGCAATTTTTTTCCCTGGGGGAAAAAAATCACTGATCCATGTGTTCGACATTTTGGGTTTTTGGGAGATTGTGGGTCAATTATATAGCATTCACAATTTAGTGTGATCACTAATATACAGACCCTAAAAAAGATGTCTGTTTTAAAACCTTAATTCAATGGACCACTGTCCCTGCATGCAATGGTAGAATGTATAAATGTGGTCATTGTTCACAGTGCAAGTACATTTTGGAGAGTAACAACATTGTACTTAATTTTTATGAAATTAAGCTTAGCCAAAACATTATTGCAGGAGTGAAGTCGTTCTCTATGAAGCAAAATGTCAATCCTGTGCCTGTTTTTATATAGGGAAAACTAAGCATACTTTATGGTTTAGAATTTACCAACATTATTATGACATCTAGAAAAACAATGAAAGAAATGCCCTTTATAAACACATTAAAGGGCACAGTGCACATTCATTTAAATTTATAGTTATAGACCATGTTGATTTAGTGCAAGGGGGCCTCACATGATTTCTTTGAATATAAAGAACTTAAGTGCCAACACAAATCCAATGCCTCTGTATATCCATGGTTCAATGAAATGGTCTCTGTTGGTAGAATTTTAAAATTAAAGGTTGCATTAGCTTTCTTGAGCTGGTTAACACATTTTTTCAAAGTTTTATTGCATTTTTTTATAATTGTGTACACAAATTGTGAATGTAACAAACATATATGTTGTACATATTGTGTTTACTAATTTAACCTTTGTTTTTGTGTATCTTAAGTATCTGTCTTGTCTTTTTTAAATTTTGGTTAATCATAGACAATTATCCATTGTAATTAGATCAAGTGGTTTTATGACAGCATTGTTAGATTAGGGTTTTTTATTTTACAGACATTAGACAGGCTAAAATAATAAAATAAGCTAGAAATGTTGTTTTATTTCTGCATACATTTTAGAAAGCATAAACAAAGAATGTTTTACTGAATGTTGACCTTGCTGGCTAGGAAATGGTGTTTTATTTATGCATACATTTTAGAAGGCAGAAACAAAGAATCTTCCACTGAATGTTGACCTTGCAGAAATAACAGTTTGTCAAAGGAAGATTGCAGAGAGTATTTGTTATGTTCTTTTCTCAAGGAAAGAATCAAAAGATAAATTAAGCTAAAAACAAGATGTAGTCTAAGGATCAAGGATTAGGGGGTGGATATAGTCAATAGAGGAAAAGTACTGAAAAAGAGAATATAATATACTGTGTTCCGGATAGCAAGGCTGTTAAGGTTAATAAGTTGACTCGACCTGTTACTTCAGAGAACACTCGAGCATGAGTACAGAAAACAGGTCATCTAGAGACTATGTCAGTTTACATTATTCAGGACAATCAGAATGATGTACAGCAACTTGAATGATCAGAGCTGTTAATCAAAATATTATTTTGGATATTGTGAGCATCTAATAAAACCTTATTAAATGAACTACAGTGTTTGGAGAAATTCATGCTAAACAGTGCATGAGACTTGGTTCATAAGGGAGAGATTGACACCTACTGAAGCACGAGCTTGGGTAATTAAGGCTTTCATTTCTCAGTCTCAGGGCATACAGTGTTTCCAGCTAACTACGGTAAAGTACCTTCATATCTAATCTTACAATGGTGCCCCAACGTGACTTGCTGTCCAGGGAGAGATATATACTTACTTCTCACAACCCAGCAAGCAGCTGTAACCATCCAGTCTCCAGTACTGTATATTTTCTTAAGTTCACAGTGACTATTTATACAGCAGAAGTACATCAGCAAACCAGTCACACCACCCTTTCAGTGAAAGTATTGTTCATTTACAGACTTGGTTACACTACATGTGTTCTACAGATATCTACAAAATAGCAATGTGTTGTTCAACTTCATGTGTTCTACAGACCATAAATAACACTGTTTTCATTAGAGGGCAGCACTCTGTGCTTCATTTAAACTTCGGCAAAACACCTGCAGTAAGTAATTTTTTCAAGTATAGTTTTATGGCAATAACTTCAAAGTTTCATTGGTAGTTTAAAGTGACAGCAACTGTTTCATAACAGACTTTTCAAGCAGCATACCAGTATTTTTTCTATAAATAGAGCTGTAAACTCTATACAGAATAAGCTGAAAATTACAGCATGACAGTTTCTCATTAAGACAGTATTAATGTACACAGCACCAGTGTTTCCTTCAGGAAAGCCTCACACAACTTCAACAGACCAGTTTTCTTCAAAACATAAAAGACATTCTCCATGGACTTTCATGTTCCTAGATTGATGTCATAAAGATAAAAAATCAAGGTTTATAAGCAACAGGCATCTCACATTCCTTCCAAGCCATACAGTTATGTAAGACTTTATATGCACCTTTTAGTTAACAGTTCAACAAAGTTTAAGTTCCTTAATTAAAGTTTTTTTTTTGCATGTAAACATGTCAAATAATGCTGGTATAGTTAAAACATCAGTAAATTTCTGGTTTAAGTTTAAAAATGTTATCTTAAAGTTAAAGGTTATTAGTTCAAAAATGTTACAGAAAAGGTTTACGGAACTGCGGTGGTGGTGCTGCAGTAGTATTGTCGCCTCACAGTAAGACATTGTCCTGTTTGATTCTCAGCTAGAGTGTCTTCTATGTGGAGACATGCGTGAATGGGCGTAGCTTTGTTGAAGGTTGTGCGTCAGAGCTGGCAACTCGGTATGTAAAAATATGCTGCCAATCATTAGCAGACCGGAGGTCCACTGTGGCGACCTCTAACCGGGAAAAGCCAAATGACACAACAACACAAGCAGGCTAATGCCAGTTTAAACATACATAATTCAGCACATGTAATTCAACATAATAATTTCATTTGTAGTACTGTTCCATGTACACATGTTCAGAAGGTAATACATACCATTCAAAATACACCAGTATATTGCAGTATTCAACATACAAATGTCAACACAGTCAACATACATAACATACAAGCAATGTCTCCAGTTCACAATACTTCAATTAGTGCAATGTTTGCACTACAAGGAGATTAAAGGAATCACAGTACATATTTAAATAAAGTAACTTTCAGACAAACTGAAAAACAAACTTCAGTGTTATGTAAAAAATACATTCCATAGCTATCTGTAAAGATCAGAGCATTAATTTATCATTGTTTAAGGTTATTTCATTGTTTACAGACAAATCAAATTTAGCTGCACATATAAAAGATATATGTGGTCTTAAGGTCAAAGATTATGCCAGCTAACAATTCCAAGTGTAAATGGTTTGTATATATTGGTGTACATTTCAGTAAAGAAATATGTGCAAATGTACAGATTTTAAAGAATTGGTTACGACAGAAACATGCAGATTTATGGGTTGAAGATAAAATAAGTTCTATTTCAGCTGAAACAGCTAAAGCACTCAGGAAGGCATATTGGGTGTGGTCACTCAAGGAAAAAGGGTAACCATATGCCTCTAAGGTATATTAGAATTAACATTCAAATTAATTAACAGAATAAAGACTTTGCAGTTACAGGCAACAAAGGATTTTCATTTTTATGTTTTGCATTATTGTTTTATTTAAGAGCTTTGTATTAAAGTGTTGCAATGCATAAACAACTTTGTAATATAAACAGAGACAAAGTACACAATGTAAAATTTAAAGTCAATGCTACATTGTAAAAGTGACAGCACAGTTAAAAATTAAGATTCTATGTATAAAAGTGTACATTACGTAATCTGTTTCAGACTGTATGTGTTTTGTACAGAAATGGCAGTTTGCCAAGCATATGAGCTCAGATTACAGTCAGCTAGCAAGCTGAATTATGTTTTATGGCCTCCATTTTGATAATACATTCTTACAGCATTCAGTACTAATAAAAAGTTAAATGACGTCAGCTAAAGAAACAGTTATGGTGAGACAGTGAGTGGAGCTTCACTCACCTGTTACAATCTAAGGGTCACGAGACAAAATGTAAAAAGTTCAACAGTTGAAACTGATTGTATATAGGTGCAAAAAAGCATAGTGTTTTCATTTATAGCTATCAAATTAAATGCAATTGCTACAGCCAAGACCTTAAAAAAGCTGTCCATTCTAGTAATGAGACAGAAACCGATTTTAATACTGATTTTGCAGCAGCAAATCCCAGCAGTAACCACTGGACATGGAAACACAAGCATGTAAAAGCTGGTTCTTAGTTCCAGTTGTTTTCATTAAAGCTAAACAGGTTACTGATTTAAATATTGTTAGCTTTTCAAGTACAAGGCAGCCCAGTATGGTTAATGACTGGGCAAATGATGTAAGTAATGTACAAAGTTCAAGCCCAAAGAATAATCAAAAGTATGCTGCAGCTCAGGTTAATGTTGCTAGTGGTATACCAGATTTTCAAAATAAAAAGGATGGCAAACCATACATTTCATTACTCATGACAGTTTCAAGCTATCAGGGTTTAAAAGGACAAATGTAATAGCAAGCCTTTGGATTTTGCATTTTTAAGAAAATAAAATCAGGTGTCAAAATTAAGTGTTGTGTTTGTCTACAGACTTGCAAGAGGTTATGTTTATTTCATGCAGAAAAATGTATATTTATTTTATTTAGAAAAATGTAAAAGTCAGCACAGCAAGTAATACTGCCAGTTTATAAATGTTAAAGCTGCATTTCATGCATAAAAAAGTAAAATCAACACAGCAAGCAATGCTGCCAGTTTATAGCTGTTAAAGCTGCATTTCATGCAGAACAATGTAAATAAAGTCAGCACAGCAATAAGCAATGCTATCAGATTATAATTGTTAAAGATGCAAATGATATTTTAAAGACCTGATACTAAATACAATCAAACAAGAAATTAAAAGAAGATGTTTAAAAGGCCTAACTATAAAAAGACACTTCAGCATTAAAGCAGGCCTTACTTCACTTCATCACTGACTGGAACAATGCAAAGCAAAATTTGACAAAGAACTGTGGGACAGAAATTGACAGTCTATGTGTTTCAGTTATTTTTTTAATGCTTTTTATTTGTGTTCAGATAACACTGTTAAAATGTTTTCATGTTTCAGACAATTGTATTATGTTTTTAAACAATGTTCTCATGTTTTAGCAATAGTTTTCAGTCTGTGTTCAAATGGATTTCAGTTTGTGTTCAGGTAACACTGTCAAAATGTTCTCATGTTTCAAGCAATGTTGTTAGGATATAAAACATGTACCAGTTTCAGTTATGTTTTTATCTGTGTTTAGTTAACACTGGCAAAAGATATTCTTTTGGTTTTAGTTAGTTTCCAGAATATACATAGCTATTTTTAAATGTTCAGTAGATGCTAATGTAAATAGTCAAGTTTCAGAATATGCCATTCATATTCAGTTATGTGTTCAGTATACTACATTTCAGTCAAATCTCAAAATACTTCACATTATTAAGTCATTAATTAAGGGTAAAGTGATATACTTCTTTGTAATAACATTATTTGGTCATTAGTTAAGGGTAAAGTAACAGAATTATTTTTACAGGCTTATTATAGTTATTCAATGCACTCAAGGCATAACAGGGCAGGCTTAATATGTTAATTAGTCTACAGATTACAGTGCATGCTTACAGATTGCAGTGCACTTTACATTAGTCAGGAATTAAGGGCACTAACAGACAATGCAAATATAGAGACTTAAAATACAGAAAGTATAGGTTTTAGTAAACTATTATAGTTCATAAATATTCATAGAAGTTAAAAAGGTAAGTAGCATTATAAAATACATTTAAATAAAATGTATAGACACAAGGTAACACAGAATATGGTAATTATGCTTGAAGACCATTTATAAAGTTATTTTTTAGTCCAGATTTCAATAAATCTTTAGAAAATGTGACAGAAAAAAACTGCTAAGAAATGAATTTTCTCTATATCCAAGCCAGTAAAAGAAAATTAAGGTAAAAAGTATAACAAAGGTGAGCCAAGTGGGCTCAACAGTTTAGGCAAATCTGGCAAAGATCCACGGGGTGGGATGTTGGCATAATGCTTAAGGTGTTTACCTTACAAGCAAAAGGTGCAGAGTTTGATTATCACATGGGGTAACTGGCTAGGCTTAAAGTGGTCCACAAGGACAGTTAGCCTAGTACTAATCTATGAACCTATGAACCTATGAAGACATGCAGAAAAACACTAATAAAAGGGCTCAATGCAAAGTTACCAGTCCAGTCCCTGGAGTAAGTTGTATGTGTATAAAACAGAACAATGGGCATTTTCCCCTACATGCCAAAATTAATGGCTGAGCAGATAATAAAGTACAACCATCAAACTTGCTGTGGCTATGTAGGTTTTCAGGAATTTTGGCCTATCATAAAGTAAAGGTTTCAAAAACCTCAGTTGCAGAGAATACCAGTTTCAAAGAGCATGGTATGATATACAAATAAATTTTACAGGACCTCTTCTTCCAGCAAAAGAGGGTTAAATAATGTACACGTTTAAATAAAAATGCTCTAAAGACTACACATCTAGCTAATATGAAATCAGATAATAAAGTTACGAAATTTCAATCCAAACAGGCCATAAATGCTCAAGTGACACCTCGTGGTCAAATTTAAAATTGCAGGTTTATTCAAATCATAAAGGTAAAAGACTTCAATCCAAACAGAGCATACATGATCAATTAACACCTAGTGGTCAAAATTAAAATTGCAGGTTTAACAAATATATATATTTTTTATTATATTTTCAAATTATAAGTCAAGTAGCATAAAAGCTAAATACAGTAGTTAGCAATATAAATGTAAGATAACTACATTAGTAGGTCTCAGTAGACTTTCATCAAGGGACCTCAGGGGCAACTGTTAGATCAGGGTTTTTCATTTTATAGACATTAGACAGGCTAAAAGAATAAAATAAGTTAGAAATGGTGTTTCATTTATGCATACATTTTAGAAAGCAGAAACAAAGAATCTTCTACTGAATGTTGACCTTGCTGAAATAACAGTTTGTCAAGGGAAGATTGCAGAGAGTACTTGTTATGTTCTTTTCTCAAGGAAACAGTCAAGAGATAATTTAAGCTAAAAACAAGATATATAAGGATCAAAGATTAGGGGGTGGATAAAGTCAGTAGAGAAAAATTATTGAAAAAGCGAATACAATATGCTGTGTTCAGGATAGCAAGACAGTTAAGGTTAGTAAGTTCATTCAATCTGTTACTTCAGAGAAGATGTCTAACACTCGAGCATGAGTACAGAAAACAGGTCATCTGGAGACTATGTCAGTTTACGTTGTCCAGGGCAATCAGAATGATGTACAGCAACTTGAATTGTTTATCAGAACTGTTAATAAAAACAGTATTTTGGATACTGTGAATATCTAAGAAAACCTTATTAAATGAACTACAGTGTTTGGAGAAATGCATGCTAAACAGTGCACAAGACTTGGTTTATAAGGGAGAGACTGACGCCTATTAAAGCACGAGCTTGGATAATTAAGACTTTTGTTTCTCAGTCTCACAATGTTTCCAGCTAACTGTGGTAAAGTACCTTCATATCTAATCTTACAAGCATATAAGTGTGCTTTTACTCAGACATGCATTCTGATGAAGTTCTAACTACTAGGATGAAACTGCTTAATTTGTAATAAAGTGTAAGGATGTTTCTGAGCCTGGCTTCTTTTTTATTTTTCAACTAAAAAAGACAAAATATACCTAACAAGTGGAGAATATACTGTAATTCTAAAGTACCATTTACTTTACAGCATTAAGAGCTAGATAAACAATTCACTTTATCAAAGTATAACAGCAATGGTGTGAGCCTCACTGCTTGCATGGTCCCCCAGTATGATACTGAATCCCCTTACCACAAAAGATACAATAGCAGTGCTGTCGGTATCATATACAAAAACTTCTTACCACACAACATATAACAGGAGTGCTCTCACCTTCACTCTCACTGCATAGAAGGATTTCCAATATTATAATGAATCCCCTTACTACACAAAGTATAACTGCAGTACTCTCAGTCTCACTGCATGTAGTGTCCCCATTATTATAATGAACCTCCTTACTACACAAAGTATAACTGCAGTACTCTCAAGTCTCACTACATGTAGTGTCCCCATTATTATAATGAACCTCCTTACTACACAAAGTATAACTGCAGTACTCTCAGTCTCACTGCATGTAGTGTCCCCATTATTATAATGAACCACTTTTCTACACAAACTATAACAGCAGTGCTCTCAGTCTCACTGCATGTAGTGTCCTCAGTATTATACTGAACCCTTTTACTACACAAGCACAACTGCAGTGCTCTCAGTCTCACTGCATGCAGTGTTCCCATTATTATACTGAACCCTTTTACTACACAAGCACAACTGCAATGCTCTCAGTCTCACTGCATGTAGTGTCCTCATTATTATACTGAACCCTTTTACTACACAAGCACAACTGCAGTGTCCTTAGTCTCACTGCATGCAGTGTCCTCATTATTATACTGAATGCTTTTACTACACAAGCATAACTGCAGTGCTCTCAGTGTCACTGCATGTAGTGTCCTCATTATTATATTGAACCCTTTTACTACACAAGCACAACTGCAGTGTCCTTAGTCTCACTGCATGCAGTGTCCTCATTATTATACTGAACCCTTTTACTACACAAGCACAACTGCAGTGCTCTCAGTCTCACTGCATGCAGTGTCCTCATTATTATACTGAACCCTTTTACTACACAAGCACAACTGCAGTGTCCTTAGTCTCACTGATTGCAGGGACTGCAGTGTTATACTGAGATCTATAACTCCAGTCTGACTTACTGTATCTTCATGGTGTGACCACTGCTAGTCTGTCAGTAGTACCAAACTGAAAATGAAAGGCAAAGCACACAGTTATACATATTCTTTTAGCTTTGCTGTACTGAAGTTGGCAAAATAACAACAATTATCAAACAACTTGTCATAATAACAGTAATACAGAAGAACTGACTAATGAAGTGATAAAAGACAGAAAAGTAACAGTTGTATACAGTATGTACAAAGCTCAGCAGAACCCATCTGGCATTTTTAATTGTGAGCAACTTACACATAGTACAGAACCATCACCAACCCAATACAGCACACAGTGTGAGAAAATATAAAGAATAAAACCTAGAGATGTTTAAAAGGTATAAAAAATGTGGACATGGGAAGGAAAGAAAGAATGAAAGATTTGATATGGTGCAATATTTATGCACAGGGGAAAGTCAAATTAAGCAATACAAAAAAGCAACTCCAAAGATATTTGAAGAGAAATAAAGGCAAAGGCTCCCAGATATGGAAAATTTCGCAATACAAAAAATAAAATCACAAATGGGGAATAAAGAACAAAAATTAATAAATTAAAAGTTAAACAAATACAATCTGAAGTTATGGAATACATGCAAAGTGAAGGATTTAGTGTAGAAACTTTAACACAGGTTACATCACAGCATAATGGAATGAGTCCCCAAAGTAAGGAGAAACAGGAGGAGCAGGAGACATCTGATGAAGAAATATGGACATGGGAAAGAAAAAGAGATTTAATATGATGCAATATTTATGCAAAGAAGAAAGCAAAACTAATAGGTTCATAGGTTCATACTAGGCTACCTGCCCTAGGGCATTTATAAGCCTAACCAGAGTGTGTGTGGCTTCCGCCATCCCCGGAATGATAATACTGTGCCCATTTAGGGTTTAGTATACTGTGCCTCTGTCTAGTAGTGACACAGAGATGACCCCCGGGATAAACCTACGATCTCCCATCCACTCGTCAAGATTTCTCTTGAAGAGAGTCAGTGAGGGGCTCTGCCTAACATGGACTGGGATTCTGTTCCAGAGTGTAGGGAGCCTCTGGGTTATGAATCTGTCTCTCCAGCACGTCCTATTTATTTCTGTGTTGAGGTTCAAATCTCTCGCTCTCGTGGCTCTGGTGGATTTGGATTTTCTGAGGTGGAGCATGTCCATTAATTCTGGATTGGACATGGCCTTGTACGTCAGGCATAGATCGCCTCTGAGTAGGCGGTATGCAACTGAATAGAGCTGGGGTTTCTTCAGCCAGGCAGCATATGACATATGTTTGAGACCCTTGTTCCTCTTGGTGAGGTACTTTTGGGGTCTTTCTAACTGCTGCAGGTGTCGGGTAAGGTACATCCCAAATGGGGCATTGAACTCAATTATGGGCCTGATAAGGGAAGAGTATAGGGGCACAATGACCTCTCTTGATCTAGATGTGAATCCTTTCAATATAAGGTGGGTAATATAGAAGGTCTTCCTAACCACCTTGGCAATGTGAGTGTCAAATGAGAGGTTACTGTCAACTTGGGTCCCTAGGTCCCTGATTACTTCTTCTGTACTTAATGGATTACCACCTATGTGGTAATTTGTGGGTACTTTGTTTTTCCCAAAGGGTATGACTATACATTTTTTGGTGTTCAGTTTAAGGCCATGGCTCTGGCACCAATTATCTGTTTCTATGAGGCCTTTCTGAAGGATGCTTGTGTCAGCTGGAGTATCAATTATGGCGCCCAGTTTGCAGTCATCTGTGAACTTTGTCAGCCACAATCCTCCTATGTTTGCTTGCACCTCGGAAAAATAAATGCCGAACAAGAGGGGTCCCAGGACCGAGCCCTGTGGGACACCGCTTGTGACTGGCTTAGAGTCTGACATGGCTCCAGCAATTCTGTCCTTGTGGGTTCTGTTCTTGAGCCAGTTTGCAACCCATCTTATGACATATGGGTTTACATTTAAGCTGGTGAGCTTGTCTATGATGCCTGAGTGGGGTATTATGTCGAAGGCTTTTGCAAGATCAAGGTAGGCTGTGTGAACTGCCTTACCCTCATCAATGGCCTTACTCACTGTTTCAAAAAAGTCGACCAAGTTCAAAAGGCAGGGTCTGCACTTGACAAAGCCAAATTGGGTGGGATCCAGTGTCTGTAGGTCCCCAATGTCTTTGTTTATGAGTTCCATAATGATCCTCTCTATAGCTTTGCAGACCAGGCTCGTCAAGCTTATGGGGTGGTAATTTCCAGGGTCCGTAGAAGCACCTCCTTTGTGGAGTGGGACCACTGTAGCTGTATGCCATTCTTTGGGTACGTATCCTGTAGTAAGGCTAAGATTAAACAGCAGCCTTATGTGGGGGTTTAGTTCCTCTTGGAGTTCATGTAGCACGCAACCTGGGACACCGTCTGGTCCCATTGATGCTGTGTTTTTAGCTTTGGAGAGGGCGGCTCTCACCTGGGTAGCTGAGATGTCAGGGAGGCTACAATCTGCTGGGATAGATATTTCTCCTTTTGGGGGGGAGGGGGGGATTTGCACTGAACCTGTCTGCCAGTACGTTGGCAATGTCTGTGGGTTCAGTGTATTTTTTGTCATTTTGGACTAACTCTGAGCATATCTGGGAGTTTCCACACAGGTTTCTAACATAACTAAAGAAGGCCTTGTGGTTGTCTTTAGTGTCTTTTGCGATTTTTCTCTCAAAGTTGGCCTTGGATGATTTTACGAGTGATCATAGTTTTTTGCTAGTACTGATCAGAGATGTCTCCCCTTTTGGGGATTTTGCTCTGTCATGTAGTAGCTTCCTCCTCCTGTTGTAAAGCTTGTTAATGGTTGGTGTCCACCAGACAGGACGCCTGCCTTTTGGGGAATGGGTCTTGGTTTTATTTGAGATTGCATGATCCATGGATTCTTGAAGGTGTCCATAGAAAGCGTTTATAAAGGATTCAGTGGTGTGGGCTGTGGTTTCCACTGGCCCAGGGGCTTTGAAGGATACCACTTCAGTCTTAAGAAGTGTGAAGTCAGCTTTTGAGAAATTCTTCACTGTGGTCCTTTGTGCTGGGGGTGGGGGCAGGATGTGGATTTCCAGTGAGATTAATTTATGGTCTGATCTCACTAACGAGGGGTATACTTCCGGTGTGGAGCATTGTGTCCCCATGTTTGTGATGATCAGGTCTAGTATATTATCTCCTCTTGTGGGAGTGGTGACTAGTTGTTCCATCGCATTTGAGTTTATGAATTCTAGGAACCTTTGGGCTAGGGTGTTGGGGCTTGAGTAGTGCTCCCAGTCTATGTTTGGGTCATTGAAGTCTCCCAATATGATGGCATTGGAGAGACATTCATACTCTCCAGTGTCTTCAGGAAGGCTGTGTGGGGTTCCTGAGTTTGAGAGGGTGGTCTGTAGCATGCTACAAACTGTAGGGCAGTTTTACCTATGGTTAGTTGCACCTGGATGGTCTTCAATGCTTCGTGTGTTGCCACTAACCTGGAGGTGTGGGTATCTTTGATGAATATGGATACTCCCCCTCCTTTTGTGGTTCGGTCCAAGTTTTGAGGCCGAAAAGCGTGATATGAGGTATAACCTGGTAGTGCTGGGGTGCTCTCAGGAGCCTTGAACCAGGTTTCAGTCACTGCACAGACATCGATGTTCTCCATACTGTGGAGGGGTTCAAGAGCGTGCATCTTGAGGTTTAGACTTCTGGCGTTGAGCAGCATTACCCTAAGGTTTTTTCCACTTGTGTTTTCTAGGGAGGTGGGTTTGTCTTTTGAGCCTTGCCTAAAAAAGGCACTATGGGGGTGGCAAGAGCCTTGGTCAATATCCAGAAGCCCAGGGGTGACAGGTGCAAGCCGTCCCTTGCGAAGCAGCGTGGCTTGTCAAGCATGGCATCCCAAGCATACAGACATTGAATCCACTTAGAATGACACCAGTAATTGAGCCAATTGTTAAAGCTGATCATTTTGTCTTTGTACTGTGGCATCATTCTTGGTGAGGGTAAGATGCTGCTCAGGGTCAGGGTCATACCGGCCTGGGCTACATAATCAGAGAGCTCCTCTATGTCTCTTTTCATGTAGTCCAGGGAGGTATGTCTCATGTCATTCACACCGGCATGGACAATGACTGAGTCATATTTGTACTTGTTTTGGAGTAACCTGAGTGCTTGTGTTATGTGGCGGATTCTAGTGCCCAACAGGCAGCTTACTGTAACCATTTCCTTGTTCAATATGATGAATGGGACGTCAGTGTGTCTGACTATGGAGTCACCTATTACAAGTATATCAGGCATGTTGTATGGCCTTAAGGGCTGTGACTGTTTGGCACACTGACTTTGTGAACTATGTGTTGCATGTGCTATGTTTTGATGTAGTGGTTGCTTGGATGTCTGCTTTGGAGGCCACTGTTGTTTTGGTAGATTTTTAATTAGAGCCTCCAAGTATGTCTTTGTGGGTTTATGTGTTTGGTTTGTAGTTTTGTTTGGTCTATATGAGACTGGGTTTGTGGTGTGTGTGGTTACCTTCTCCTCCTGACTGGTCTTGCCAGTACTGAGTTGAGAGAGCTCAGCCTCCAGTTTGGCTATATAGTTGCACCTCTCACATATATTTGTATTTGTTGGGAGGAAGAGAGGGTTGTCTGTGTACATGGCAGTTGTAATATTGCCTCGAGATTCCCAGATTCACCAGATGAACTGGAGAGGACGCCAGTAATTGACCTCTCGACATGCTAGAATAGTGTAAGGGATTGCTGTGTAACTGAGTCAGAAAGGACCTATAGGGAAATGGGTACTCAAGGGGATTGTAGGTGGATGTAGTGCTTTTGTTTTGTTTAAGAGTGCTTTACCTGTGTAAAAATGCTTTAGGAGCAAGTGCTGGGCTTTTCAGATAGAGAATAGACTGTTTAGATTGAAAGTAGAGCAGTTCTAAGGGAAAAACTGAACAGCAGACTTAACGGAGCCAGAAATAGTTTAAACTTGATTAACCAGCACTGCTCGATGCTGTGCAATGCGCAACTTAGCGCAAAAAGAGCAGCACCAAAGATATTTGAAGAAAAATAGGCAAAGGTAACTGGATATGAAAATAGTTTAGAAGAAAATGATCTAAGGGAAGAGTTGCTTGATTAAATACAAATGGATAGACAAATTCAGATTAATGAAAGAAATAGATTACAGAAAGTCAATAAGATCCAAAATGTTAGAAGTTTGATAAAACAAGTGAACACAGTAATCAAGAGTATTAACAGAAGTTTGTGTGATGTTACAGAAGGACATGGCATCTATTATTGTGTGGCTAAATTAATAACAGATAAAGTCTTACCACAAAAACACTGGGCACTAAGGAAGGGAATAAATCAAATGCCGTCATGGAAGTTGATTAGAGAAAACTATAAAGCAGTTAAGATAAAAAGTGCCACAGTTAGAAGAGTACACCAAAGGGTACTCGTAAACAAAAGTGCTTAGAAAGACAGACAAGATAAAGACAATGTGCAGCATTAGAACAGAACAGGGTCTATCATACACTACTGCAAATAAACTAAATATATCAGCACAGGCAGAAAAACATAGACGATATGCAGATTAATTCAAAGGAAAGTAGAAAAGTAGAAAATAACCAACTGATTGATGACTCAAAGTTTGATAGATAATTGTGAAACACGGTGTTATGGAATGTTCTTATGTCTCCTGTTTCTTCTTCAAAAAATGCATATTAACTTGTACTTTCACAGTGTTCACATGAAGCTCTAAGTGAGGATAATGAGGACATAAAATATGTAAATATTTTATGATTTGCCAAAAGCAATGTAACATCAGAGTTCTGTGTGCATGAAATCAATAGGAAAAAGCATAAAATTGTGTTTTTTTTTAATTCTTGGAGGCTGAACTGAAAATTTAAGTATTCATTCTCCCATCACTGTTTATGGAATAAACAAGTACTCTGCACATCCCGAAGCATTATTCTTGACTGAGACTAAAAGGTAAAACTCTTTGCTATTTATAGGTAGATACTAGGTTATCGGCCCTAGGGCCCATACAAGCCTAGCCAAAAAATGTACCCTGGCTTTCGCCACCCAAGAAAATTATTTTCCTATGCCCCTGTCAAGCAGAGCCACAGAAGTGATCCCTGGGGTGAATTTCCCATTTCCCATCAATTATCTGTGAACTTTAACACGTAGTACCTTAAGACTCAGATTCTGAACTTTGGCATTGCTTTGGGGCAGTGTGGAATAAATTGCAAGGGCCCAGCACAGAAAGTTCTTCTGTGAATTTCACACTGCTTTGCATGGAATATTCAGAGATTCAGATACCTAACTATTCAGGGTGCGCAAACATGCTAGACTAAATGAGAAAAATGGATTTGTGGAAAATGTTTTTTTTTTCTTTCTTAGGTAATTGCAGTTAAAAAAGTGAAATGAGTGAATAACTGTTTTGTTGAATTACTGAGTTTTCTTGTCAGGTATATGTAAAGTAAAAGTGGGAAGACCCCACAGGAAATAAGGAAAAGTTTGTTAATTTGTATGCACATACAACAAAAGAGAAAATTAACACAAGGAAGCACCTAGTGTTGATGGCAGTACACTCAAGACTAAAAGGTAAAAGTCATGAGAGATGTTTTGTGTTGTTTAATGTATTAGTGAAAAAAAGATAAAGCTAAAGTCGAATCAAGTTCATGAGTCTATACCATACTGGGACATAGGTGTGTGTGTGTGTGTGTGTGTGTGTGTGTGTGTGTGTGTGTGTGTGTGCTTGTGTGCGCATGTGATTGTGTGCGTGCATGAGTGCATGTGTGTGCGTGTGTGCGTGTGTGTGCATGTGTGCATGTGTGTGTGTGTGCGTGTGTGCGTGTGGGCATGTATGTGTGTGTGTGTGTGTGTGTGTGTGTGTGTGTGTGTGTGTGTGTGTGTGTGTGTGTGTGTGTGTGTGTGTGTGTGTGTGTGCGTGCGTGTGTGCGTGTGTTTGTGCCTGTGTGTGTGTGTGTGTGTGTGTGTGTGTGTGTGTGTGTGTGTGTGTGTGTGTGTGTGTGTGTGTGTGTGTGTGTGTGTGTATAAATCAAATTCATGAGCCTATAGCATATTGGGACATAGATGTGAGTATGCTGGTAAATAAAGTTTATGAACCCATAGCATGTTGGGACACAGATGTGACTTTCTGCAAGGACCATCAGAGTATCTAAAAGAGTGGTCATTTCTGGACACAGTAGCTATCCACCCCATTATCTCAATCACAATATTGAAGCTGTAAATTTTGAGCTTGTGGCACGACAAAAGCAAGGGGGTGCTGTGGGAAATGACTGATCACAACCTTTCTGCTATGATTGCACAGTGACATAATCACTACCCATTCCTCCTTGAATGGACTATGGTTTGATGTAGTAGTTTTTCTTTTCTGATTTACCAGGATCTAGGATCTACAAGGTAAGTCTTAATAGGGGAAAACAGGAACAAAGTTAAGCAGGGAGGATCAAACCCTTATGTATCATAATTATCGAACGGAAAGTTGTAAGTATTTGACTGAATGGTTTCAGTTTACTAAAAATTGCTCTGCTGAAGTGTTTCCATTAAATGGAACTGATGATAAAAAATAAATTAGAGAATTTGAAAAATATTTTGGAAGAAAAGAAAAACAAAATAAGTTGGGAATAATGGGCAGTATTTTATTCTTGGTTTACTAAAGCTCTTAAAAGGAAAAATGAATCAGCATTAAGGGGATTACAGTTTACTAATAAGAAGTTGCTACAATAGGTGAAAGAGGTTAAGAACACAGTACAGATGAGTAAAAAGGGATCTCCTTATCATGACTTGTCAGGTTTGGGAGAAACTGGAGATGACCAAAAAGCCATCTCCATCAAAAGGATGATAATCCTCCTGTAGCTACTGCACCTCCATCCCCATATGTACTGGTATAGGTGGCTCCTGTACAAGCCTCTGCTGTTTCTCAAATGCCTGCATTCTGGTGAACTGTCCACTGGACACCAGGTCAGCATGGTACTGTTAAATCTCAACCTAGTTGCCCTGTTCAGCCCTCATCTTTAGAACAAGCATCTGCAGTTGGAGAGGTTTCTTCCTCTTTTTCTCCTTTTCATTTTCAACAAGCCTCGACAACTCTAACAGGAGCACTAGTATCTGATACACCCATTGCCCACGACGCATGGTCACACAACAGGGTAGGACAAAAGGTTGGTGCCTCTGGAGAGGATCTTTTGGTACCACTTAGAGAAATATTGGGGGTTATTAACAGAAAGATTGTTCATTACCCCTGGACCCCTGCTGAGTTGCGCACTATGTCCAAACGTTTTCAAAATCTTAGAGAAGATCCGTTAAAGCTTAAAGAGGAATTAAAAGCTATAACAGAATGTTACAGCCCTAGCTTGACAGATTTAAACCAGCTGCTTCAGGTTGTCACTTCAGATAAAATAAGAACACAGTTACTTGAAAAGGCTGAAATAACAGATTTTACTCTTACAGGGAATGCATTAATAGACAAGAGAACAGGGTTGTTAAATAAAATTACAAAAGTGTGTCAAGTTATTTTCTCAAATTCTAAAAAAACAATTTGGAAGATGTGACATTTCCAGGCAGGTCTGTGTTAGTGCAATATATAGATGGTTTACTCATAGCATCTGATTCTTTTCAGCAGTGTCAACAGGATACAAAACATCTTTAACTATGTTTGCAAAAAAGGGACATAAGGTATTGATAGAAAAGTTACAGCTATGGTCATCTCAGGTACATTATCTTGGTCATCTGATATCTCAGGGTAGCAGGCAGATGTTACCATTTCATATTGAGGTAATAGCTAAAGCTCCACATACAGCTACTCAGTGTCAGCTTTGATCTTTCTTAGGTATAACAGGACACTGTAGACATTGGATTTTTAATTATGCAGAAATTGCTAAACCTTTGACAAATCTTTTAAAACAGGATATACCAGAGCCCCTCTCTTAGGATAGTGAAGAGGAAAATTCATTTCAGAATTTAAAGCAAACTCTAGCTACTGACCCAGCTTTAGAGTTACCAGATTATGAAAAGACTTTCATTCTATTTTGTCATGAAAGGAATGGATTTGCTCAGGGAGTGCTTGCACAAAAACATAGGTTCATAGGTTCATAGGTGTGTACTAGGCTAATGGCCCTGGAGCCTTTACAAGCCTAGCCCATAGGATTACCCTGGCATCGTGACACCTGACCTTAGTTCCCAGTGCCTCTGTCAAGTAGAGCCACTGGAGTGATCCCTGAGGTGAATTTTATATTTCCCATCCACTCATCAAGATTTCTCTTGAAGAGGGCCAGTGAGGTGTGCTGTTTGACATGTATGGGAAGTCTATTCCATAGCATGGGCAGTTTCTGGGTTAGAACCTGTCCCTCTAGCATGTTCTGTTGAATGTGGTAATGAGGTTGACGTCTCGAGCGTGTGGTGTGGAGGGATTGGGATTTCTTTAGATGTAGCATTTCTAACAGAGCTGAGTCAAACATGGCTTTGTAAGACAAGCAGAGATCACCTCTAAGTAAGTGATATGAGACAGGGAACAGTTGGAGTTTTTTGAGTCTGTCCATATAGGGCAAGTGTTTAATGCCTAGGATCCTCTTTGTGAGGTACTTTTTTGGCCTCTCCAGTTGTTGCAGGTGTCTAGTGAGGTACATGACAAATGTGGCATTGTACTCAATGATTGGCCTAATGAGGGAAGAGTAGAGGGAGACAATGACCTCTTTCTTCCTGGATGCAAAACCCTTAGTAATGAGATGTGCCACACAGAAGGACTTTCTGACCGCAGTAACAATGTGGTGGTCAAAAGAGAGGTTGCTGTCAACCTGTCTTCCCAGATCTCTTATAATACATTCTGTGTTCAGTGGACTACTAACAATGTGGTAATTTATGGGAACTGTGTTTTTCCCAAAGGGGATGCCAACACATTATTTTGGCATTGAGCTTAAGTCGTTGGTGTCAGTGAGGCCTTTCTGTAGGATGTCAACATCACTTGGAGAGTTAATAATAGCTCCCAACTTGCAATCATCTGAGAAATTTGGCAGCCAGAGTCCCTTCGTGTTGGCCTAGACTTCAGAGAAGTAGATACCAAACAGGAGAGGACCCAGAACAGCACCCTGTGGGACTCCACTCGTGACTGGTCGGCAATCTGACTTGGAGTCAGCTACTTTCACACTGTGGTTCTATCTGTGAGCCAGATTGCAACCCACCTAGTGATATAGGGGTTGATGCCTAGCTTAGTGAGTTTTTCTATGATTCCTGAGTGGGGAATTGTATCAAAGGCCTTGGCAAGATCAAGGTAGGCTGTATGAACCACCTTGCCTTCAGCCACAGCTCTGGTGACTGATCAAAGAAGTCAACCAAGTTGAGCAGGCATGATCTACCCTTCACCAAACCAAACTATGGGATACAGAGTTTGGAGATTCCCTATATCATTTTTTTTAAGTCCATGATGATGCATTCCATAGCTTTGCATATCAGACTTGTCAGGCTAATGGAGCAATAGTTCTCAGAGTCTGCATTCGCTCCTCCTTTGCGGAGAGGGATGACTGTAGCAGTGCTCCATTCAGTAGGTACAAAGCTTGAGGTGAGGATGTGATTGAACAGGGCACACAGGTGAGGTGACAGTTCACTCTGCAGTTCATGTAGAACACAGCCAGAGATATTGTCAGGTTCCATAGAATCTGTATTCTTAGCCTTGGACAGTGCTGTTTTAACCTCTGCAGCAGTAATACTGGGTGCCTGGCAATCTACTGGTATTATGATTGGTCCTTTGGGGGTGAAGAGAGGGGCAAAGTTGGCACTGAATCTGTCAGCCAGTATATTGGCAATATCTGTTGGCTCAGTAAAGGAGGTACCATTGTGGAGTAGCTCAGAATAAATCTGGGTATTGCCGTGGAGATTCTTTACATAACTATAGAAGGCCTTGTGGTTGTCTTTACTATCTGCTGCAATTCTGTTTTCATAGCTAGTTTTAGAGGATTTGATGAGGGATCTCAGCTTTTTGTTGAGGCTGATAAAGGAGGTTTTCCAGTCTTGGGACTTCATCTTATTCCGCATCAGTTTCCTCCTTCTGTTGTAGAGTTTGTTTATGACAGGGGACCACCAGATTGGCTTCTTTTTCTTTGGAGAGCATCTTGGTTCTATTGAGCATGGCGAGATCCATGCATTTGTGTATGTGTTCATTCAGTGTATTGGTGTATGATTTGGTAGTCATGCAACTACTCTCCATTTACATGGGTGCCGTGAAGTTAGCCACCTCTGGTTTTAGGAGCCCAAAGTTAGATTTGGAGAAGTTTTGCATGGTGGTTACCTTTGCTGAGGGGGGGGGGCTGTGGATTTCTAGTTTGTGGTCAGATCTAACCAGGGAGGAGTTGACTATCGGTGTAGTGCAATGGTCACTACCTCTAGTTGGGGTAAGAACGAGCTGGTCCAGGGGATTGGAATTAATGAATTCCCGGAAATGTTGGGCAAGTGTATTGGTACATGAGTAATTTTCCCAGTTAATGGAGGGGTAGTTGAATTCACCCAATATGAGAGTGTTAGGTTGGATCCTAATATTCTCCAGTGTGCTTAGAACGTGGAGTGTTAGTCTTGGGACATTGCTGGGGACCTATAGCAGGCTACGACCTGAATCGCTGTCTTACCCAATGTTAGCTGCACCTGAAGTATCTCTGATGCGTTATGTTGGGCTACCAGTCTGGAGGTGTGTACATCCTTTATGAATACGGGAAGGTGTGGAATGAGTTATGGGCTGGTAGTGCAGGAGTGCTTTCTGCTGCTTTGAACCAGTTCTCTGTTACAACACAAATGTCAATGTTTTTCATTTTAAGGAGTACTTCGAGTGAGTGCATTTTGAGATTTAGACTTCTAGTGTTGAGCAGCATGGCCCTCAGATTGCATTTGTTTGTAGCTGTTATGGTAGCAATTTGGTCTTTGGAACACACCTAAAAAAGGCACTATAGAGGTGGCAAGAGCCTTGTCCAATATCCGGAAGCCCAAGGCTGACAAATGCAGGCCATCTCTGGCAGAGCATCGAGGTCTGTCAGTCATGTCATTCCAGGCAGACAGATACTGGATCCCCTTAGAATGACACCAAAAACTTAGCCAATTGCTGAAATCAATCATTTTCTGCTTGTACTGTAACATCATTCTGGATGATGGTAGTATGCTGCTCAGGGCATCTCTCACAAATCTGAGTGTTGGTAGGTAAGAGGAGAGGTTTGTTGGTGTAAATGAGGCAGTTGCTACATTGGTTCAGGATGCCCAAGTTCACCATGTTAATAGGAGAAAGCAGAGAGAACTGACCTTTAGACATGCCTGGAGGGGTGGGCATTAATAATAAGTACTGGGGATAACTATAGTTCATTAGCTTATTATAGTACAGCACTTGATTCTGTTGCAAAGAGATTTCTACCATGTTTAAGGGTGGTGGGCACTGCCAACATTCTAGTCAATCTTGACAATCGCTGGTGCTCAGGTATGATCTTACAGTAGCCGTCTCTCATTCTGTATCACCTATCTTACTTAAAATGAAAACTCATCCCCTCTTGGCTGCACGTATAACTAAATATGAACTTAGTCTTCTCTCTGATCCATCTATTTCTCTCATACTCTGTTCTGCCTTAAATCCTGCATCTTTGTTACCTACTGCTGAGGATGGTGAAGAGCATGATTGTGTGTGTGTGTGTGTGTGTGTGTGTGTGTGTGTGTGTGTGTGTGTGTGTGTGTGTGTGTGTGTGTGTGTGTGTGTGTGTGTGACTAATTATCTGCTTTCTCCTAGGAATGACTTAAAGGACACCCCTATACCCAGCGCTGAACTGGACCTATTTGGGGATGGTTCCTCTGGAAGAGATCAAAATGGAAATCTGGTTGTAGGAACGTCTGTCTGCTGCACCAATAATGATGTTTTGGTTTAACGAAGACTAGAGGGCATAAGTTCTGCCCAGGTAGCTGAGCTAGTGGCTGTACAATGGGCTTGTGCGTTAGCCAAAGACAAAGTTGTCGATGTCTACACAGACAGTCGCTATGCTTTTGCTGAAGTATAGGATTTTGGACAACTTTGAAAGGAAGCAGAATTTTTAACTTCAGCAGGAACTCAGATTAAAAATTATTTTTTTCATAAATGCTCTTTTAAATTCTCTTTTGTTACCTAAAAAATTAACAGTAATTAAATCTAGTGCCTATCAAAAAGGTACAGATACTGTTTCAAAGGGAAATAATGTGGCAGGTCAAGCTGCTAAGCAAGTTGTAGAAGGACTTTGTACAGAATTTCATCTGATGTTATTACAAGACTCTAATAGTGATGATGTATTTGATTTTAAGAGAGTATCAGCTTTCCAAGCTGAAGCATCACAGGGGAGGAGTTCAGAGGTGGCTTAAAGATGGATGCAACAATTTACCAGCTCATACAGGTAAGACAGCTTTGTTAAATCAAATTATCCAAAGTTGGTATGCCCCTCATGTCCCCCTTTGATACTTCAGTATGTTAATAATTGTTAATAATTGTACAGTATGTCTGACACATAATGTTAGCAAAAACTCGAATGTTAAAGCTGCATGCTTGCCACCACCTTGGGGACAATTTGTTAATGTGCAACTGGACTTTGTCCAGATGTCAAGGGTCCATAATTTACAATTTATATTGGTGGCAATATGCATGTTTTCTGCATGGCTGGAAACTTACCCATGTCATAAGGCAGATTCTGTGGCAGTTGTTAAGAAATTACTTTTTAAATTCATACCTAGATTTGGGGTACATTGTACAATCAACAGTGATCAGGGAACACATTTTAATAATTCCCTCACTACGGAGCTATGCAAGATTTTTAATACTAAGCTGAGTCTTCACTGTCCCAACCATCCACAGTCATCTGGATTAGTAGACAGGGTCAATAGGACCCTTAAAATAACATTTCAAAGATTTGTGCTGAGACAAACCTTAAATGGCCAGAGGCACTTCCCCTAGTGTTAATGAGCATGAAAAGTGCATTAAATACTACAAGGAGATTGAGCTCCTATGAGATATTAATGGGGAGACCCATGGCCCTTCCAGCTACTCCCCCAGTGTCAAATGAAAAATTAACTCTAATGAGTGATATTATATTGTCTTACTGCATAAAACTTATTCATTTCAGTACCATGGGACTGTACAAAAGTGCTTCTACAACCTCCTGACCAGCCCTGTCACCAACTGTGTCCTAGTGATTGGGTTTATGTTAAAACTTTCCAGAGAAATAACTGTTTGAGTCTGAAGTTGAAAGGCCCTTTCCAGGTTCTGCTTACAGCCTTTACTGCCGTCCAATGTGAAAATCATCACATTGCAGGAAGAGTGTCATGTTGGGGCCCTGGATGAATCGTCTTTGTCAGCAAAGGAATATCAAAGCATGGAGGAGAACCATCTGCCACTGTGAAAGCATTAAAAGGGAAAATCAACTCAGAAGACAGACCATGATAAATCCAGTCATAACAGGTACTGTTACTTTGTTTTTGTTGCTGTTTCCTCTTATAAACTGGTCAACAGAAAATAGTTTCCTGTTGGTCTTTCTTCGGTATGCTGCGGACTTAAATGTGGCAAACTGTTGAGTATGTTCACTTATACCTCATTATTCTAAGGCAGGGATTCCCATGATTCCAATCCCTGCATCTCAAGTGACATTTGTAAAGGGACTTAGTGACATTATTCTAACTTGGTGTAATGCAACTCACTTTTCAAAGGTTGTGTCTCTTCAACTTGCAACCACAGATCATGGAGACATGTAATGCCAGAAACGGGACTGTACCAGTGGCAACCAGTAGATACAATGAGACTAGACATGAAAGTGTGTTGAGCTATTTACACCCAAAAAGTTATGACTGGGGAGCATGGCATGGGCATGATAGAGGATCGTTACTACATTTGTGGTGATAGTGCCTATCCATGGCTACCTACAAACTGGTCTGGATGTTGTCTGCTGGGTTAAATCATTCCTTCTATTCAACATTTCAAGAACTGTCCAACAGAAAGACTGAGAATTAAAAGAGCAATTTACTGGCCAAAGCAAGTATTTTAAGGACATTGCTCAAAATGACCATACTTGCTCAAATTCTTCAAAAAGTAGCAAACCACACTTCATATCACATCAGGATGGCAGATTTAGAAATTGCTGAAATTCAAACTGTGGCATTACAAAATTGACTGGCAGTCAACATAATGTTGGCTGCCAAAAGGGGAGGTCATATACCCTAATAGGAAGTCATTGCTGTTCCTACATTACTATTGTGATGATCAAGAAAAGTTAACTAACTTCATGGAGCAAAGAGCTAAGGATACAACAATATAGCTAAACAGCTGAACACTTTTTGGATGGTTGGCCAGTGCATTTGGTAACCTGGGAACAAGTATATTACAAGGTATCATTACAATAACTAGCATTATTCTTTTAGTTTAATGTTTTCTGTTCCAAAAACTGTGATTACAAAATGCATAGTCTTACCTGCATGTGCAATAAATAAATATAAAATCATCTAATGATGAAAAACGATTAGAGGTGATGAATGTTATGATGCTGAAAAATAAGAATTCAAATCAAAATATGTAATTGTGGATGACACTCATAGTGTCAGAAGGTGGACTGTTATGGAAGGTTATTTATGTCTCATGTTTATTCTTCACAAAATGCATATTAACTTGCAGTTTCTTCACAAATAAGTCAAAATGTTTATAATATGTTTATGTCAAAGGGAAATGAAAAACATGCTTAATTATGCAAGATATAGTAGCTTTATATTTCAAGTGTCTTACAACTGTATTCTATTATTAAACTGTAGTGCACTGACAGATAGTTGAAGGCAGAGTAAGTTCTGAAGGAGTTGAAGGATGTTATACTATCTCTGTGTTTGAAAATTAGTGTATCTGTGGGAACTGGATTACTCAACAGTACGCTCTGACCTTCTCAGGCGGGGGGGGTGAGTCTTTAAAAGGATCTCTTTGAGACAGTGCACTGGTACCAAATGGTACAACATTGCAGGCCAATAAATCTTAAGCACAGGGGGTTTATGTTTTTAAAAAGGCATATTTGTAAAGTGTTGACATGAAGCTCTAAGTGAGGATCACAAGGACATAAAATATTTAAAAATGTTATGATTTGTTAAAAGCTATGTAATGTCAAAGTTCTGCATGCATGAAATCAATAGGAAAAGGCATAAAGCTGGAGGTTTTCTTTATTCTTGGAGACTCATCTGAAAATGTAAATAGTCAGTCACCTAGCGCTGTCCATGCAATAAACAATTAATTTGCACATTCAGAAGCGTTATTCTTGACTGAGGCTGAAAAGTAAAACTCTTTGCTATTTACTTGTGAACTTTAAGAAAGGCAAAAGGAATAGAAATACCATCAAAATAGAAGCAATAGGCACATCTTTGAAGTGAAACATAACAATGATGCTGAATGGACAGAAGAAGTAATAGAAACACTAAGAAGTTCAAATTTACAGGATATGAAATGGGATGAAGTAACGACCAGAGAAAATTAAACAAAATTAAGAAAAACTCCTAAGTGAAAAATACCAGGCCCAGTATTAACATCTTTACATGAAGATTTAGGCCCGAGTAAGAACCATTTATATGTGCATCCTGCGCAGACACCAACTAGATTTACAACAGGAAAAAATTATATTCCTCTTAAAGAGTGAACCTGCAAGCTATCCTAAAACTATAGACCAATAACTTGCATTCTGATGATTTATAAACTATATACTGGAATTGATGCTGACAGAATTTACAATCACTTAGAAGAAAACTCAATCGTGGCACTAGAACAAAAAGGTAATAAAATAAATTCATATGGAGCACAGTATCATTTGTTGTTAAATAAGGTTATAATGGAGAATTGTGAAAAGGGGAAAAATTTAAGTATAGCATGGATACACTACAAAAAAGCATTTGATAGCATCCCACATTCATGGATAAAGGAGTGCTTACAGATGTATAAGATGCACCATACATTGATTAAACTGCAGTGACTATAAAACAGTTGCAAACTATGTTGCAGCTAAGCCATGATAAAAGACAAATTATTATTCCAGGGATAAAAATTCAAAGGGGGATATTCCAGGGTGACTTTTTATCACTGCTGATGTTTTTGTCTTGCTATTAACCCATTAAGTTCTGTACTTAACAGATTAGGTCATGGTTATAATTTGGCTCTCAGAAAACAGCAAAGTGTAAATACATCTTCTCTTCGTTTTGTGGATGATTTAAAACTGCATAGTTCATCAGATGAGAACTGAAGGCACAACTGCAAGTGGCTACAACTTTTTCAGATGATATAAGAATGTCATTTGGTCTTGATAAATGTGCAAAAGCAACCTTTAAAGCAGGACAATGGCAGCACTAAGAAAACATTAGTCTGTGACAGCAATGCAATATAAAGGAATTGAGTAGGAGGGAGTGTATAACTATGTGAGAACTGATGAAGTATTGACAATAAAACATTCACTAATGTGAACAAAACTTATTAGTAACGGTTATTTTTGAAGATTAAAATGAATACTGAAAACAGCTCTGATGTCTATGAACAAAGTCAAAGCTATAAACAGGTTTGTTCTTCCTTTTCCAACTGAAAGTTTTGGGGTGACTGACTGGCCCCAAAAGGTATTGGATCAGCTGAACAGGAAAGCAAGAAAAGTGTTTCACATTTATCAAATGATTTATAAAAAATAGTATACCCAGATTATATATTCCCCATTGTGTAAGAGGTATGGGATTCCTCAAAACTGATTACATGTAAAGAACTACAATCGTAGGATTGCTTACATATCTGGTGACCTCACAAGATCCAAACATAATGAATGTTTTAAAACATGAGGCGAGCAAGTCTGAGATGACTTCCGTACTTAGTTTAGCAAAAGCATATCAGTGCCAAGTGGGAATGGAAATCAAACCAGAAGTTGACAAAAATCAGGCAGCAACTGAATGTGCCAAAAACAAAAGAAAGAATATAAGGTGATGGACAATGGGAAGGCAAGGAATGTGGAAAAAGCACAAATACAGTTGCAAGTACAGAAAATTCCTGAAAAAACTTTATGTTGATCAGGATCCAATGCAGGAATGTTAAGGAGAGGTGCATTTAAACCAAAATATGAAAGATCAATGTTGGTGGCCTAGGATTGTGGACTATGTACACGTTGGTTTACAGAGTCCATTGACTATGTGGGAGAAACAGACAAATGTAGGTTTTGTAAAACCAAATTGGAAACAGTCACACATCCTGTTGCTGGTATAATACACTAATGGCAGAGGGCCTGCATACTGAAAGGCATAATAATGTGGCAAGACTGTTGCATTGAGGATTATGCAAACATCACAATATGGAAGTAGCTGAAAAGCATTGGAAACATAAGCCGTAAAGCTTTATACAGAATAATAAACTTTATATCACATGGGATCACCCATTGCCACCAGTTCAAAAAATAGATGCAAGAAAACCAGATATAGTAGTTCATGAAAAAAAGACAAAAGTAGCATTGATTATTGAAATTGCTACACCCAGTGATTACAGTATCTTACATACAGAGAGACAAAAATCATAAAATATCAGGATTTGCAAGCAGAAATGAGGGCAATGTGAAAGAAGGATACCCCGACAGTTCCAACAGTAGTAGGAGCAATGGGTCTAATAAAAAAGAATTTACAGCCATAATTGGATATGCTACTGATAAATTTAACTCTGTATGCATTTCAGAAGAAATCAATTCTGGGCACATGTCGGGTACTGAGCAGAACACTTTTCGCTGACATCAAAGATCGAAACAATACTAATTTCATGAACTTTAATCATACCTTGATTTAAAAATGGGGTCCATTTACCTCATGGTATTAAAAAACAAAAAGACTTGCAGAAATTAAAACAACACAAATCAAAGATACTAACTTTCAAAAAACATTTCCAGAAGTAGGGAAGACTGATAGATAAGTAAACGAGCAGAGAGGCAGCAGCAGACTAAAGGCGTCTGGCAGAAATAACAAAATGATTCCGTGACAAAACTTCCAGACACCACCACAGCAAATGCGATGCTTTACAACTGTATGTCAAAAGACCAGCACGGCAATTACGATATTTAGTATCACCTTCTGCTTTATTCATGTGGTGAAATAAAGTGTTTAAAGGTATTGTATTATCGTGCTGGTATTTGGCTACATTGCTACTAAGCTTGGTATTGAAGGTGATACTAAATATCGTAAATGACACACAATTGTTGATTCTGGCATTTAGACCATCTACCAAGTTTCCACATAGCTTTCCATGCCTCTCTTTACAGGGATTGTGTCATATTAACCTAGCACACAATTATATTTTTAGAAGTGTAAAACTAAGCTATTATTAATAGAAGAATAAATAAATTAACTTATATAAGATTAACAGAAATATTCCCATTGCTAAGCTTGCAGAGTCTACCAGCTGTAACATAGCAAGAGCGGGGCGAAAGGGATGATCACGGTGGTACAAAGTGTCATGATGTAGGACTGAGTGTTCTTGTACCTGTCAAGCAACATGATTTTTGTAAGGAGCAAAATGTCTGCACAGAAAAGTACATGCTCTTCTCATGAAGAAGTGAAAGGTGCATAGGCAGGCTACTTAGGAAGCTGAAGTAGCAATCCAGCATTTTTTTGTTTGTTTTTTTCTTTATACAAGAAGACCTGATCGGGGTATGGATGTAGGCTGTAGGAAATATGATGGACGAATCAGCTTCCTAGAATCAGCTGAAGTCCTTTTTTTTTGTTTGCTCTTCACTTGAACTGTTTAGGTGACATGGATGATTGAACAATTGGCTTTCTACAGTTAGAAGGTCTTCTTTTGCTCTTCACATGTATATATCTATATCTATGTATCTACACAGATATAGATATATATTTATACACACACACACACACACACACACACACACACACACACACACACACACACACACACACACACACACATACACACACATATACAGAGAGAAAGAGATAGATATATGGGTCTACTTGACATGATCAAAATGTCAGTAGGCCAACTTTTAAAATACAGAGAGAAAAAAAGCAAAAACCCACAAACCTGACACCTTAAATGCCTGACATACACAAAAACAAAACGATAATATTCCAACTTACCACTCAGAAATGCAATTTTGAAACTAACAACTAACACGATAGCAACAGTGCACTACTATTTAAAAAAACAAACTATGTATCTAACCTCACCTACACCCCGCCCACCAAGCCATATCCACATAAGCAAAGAAAATCTCACTGAATATTCATGATGGTAGCTATAGCACTGACATGAATATTCATAACAGATACTTAAATTCAATACATACAAGTATTTATTTTCTACTTTTAAATTTTTACAGGGGGGGGGGGTTGCAACCCCTTGCACCATCCCATGGTGGGCTGTGCTCCCCAAACTCCCTGCAAATTAAATATACTGACTTCGAGATTGCAGTACAGTGTGGAAATGAGCAGGTTTCCTGTTCTGTTCAACGTGGGAAGTTGGCATTTGAAATGTTCAGTCTTCAGAAAGTTTGTATAGTGATGTTTCACTTAAATGAAACTTCGCTTTTTTGGTCTCTGTGTTCTAAAAGCCAGTTTAATGGCATATTGATCATTTCAAGTAGACCCATATATATATATATTTATATTCTATTACAGAAGCCTCCCAACAAGTCAACGTAATGAATAGAAAAAAACACCCAACGAAAATCAGGAGCACCAAACAATGGAAAAAATGTATCAAATACTCCAATTTCCACTTCTTCAGAGATTCAAGGGCTTAAGGCAATCCAGTATGTAAAACACAATTTTCTGCCACATCCAGACAACAGAAGAAAGCCGTATGATGCTATCACAAAAACCTTTTATTAATGTAAGCGCTTTCACGGCAACTAAGAAGCCGCTTCTTCATAGTTCTTCTTCTTCGTTGCCATGAAAGCGCTTACATTAATAAAAGGTTTTTGTGATAGCATCATACGGCTTTCTTCTGTTGTCTGGATGTGGCAGAAAATTGTGTTTTACATACTGGATTGCCTTAAGCCCTTGAATCTCTGAAGAAGTGGAAATTGGAGTATTTGATACATTTTTTCCATTGTTTGGTGCTCCTGATTTTCGTTGGGTGTTTTTTTCTATATATATATATACACACACACACACACACACACACACACACACACACACACACACACACACACACACACACACACACACACACACACACACACACACACACACACACACACACACACACACACATATATACACACATACACACACACACACACACACACACACACACACACACACACACACACACACACACACACACACACACACACACACACACACACACACACACACATATATATATTTATATGTATGTGTATGTATATATATATATATATATATATATATATATATATATATATATATTTATATATATGTCACCAAAACACGATATTGAACCTCATTTACTTGATCACAGTGCACCAAAAAGTCAATCATTGACACTGCAACTTAGTCTGAACTGCACCTAAAAAAACTACAACACTAGATTCACTATTTACTCCAAAAAGACTGTGCAACATTATGGGTATATGCAGTAATCACAGAAATCTAATGCAAGAACTGCTGTGGTTACAACAATAACAATCCAAAACAGAAAAAAAATTTGCAATGTCTGCTTAGAAACAACTGCTTTACTTGGGAAGCAATTTTGCCACGCACAGATCTCATATGCTGCATAACCATCATCAAGGAGAATACACCAAGACGCAACGTATAACAGATAGATAGATCAGATATTGACAGACTGTGGTCACCAGCAGGCTATGGCATCACAATCCATTGATGAAAATGGCACTCAACAAAATTATCTATCTATCTATATACAAAACGTGTGCGTGTGTGTGTGTGTGTGTGTGTGTGTGTGTGTGTGTGTGTGTGTGTGTGCGTGTAAAAGGTTCAGGCTGGGGATGTGTGAAGAATGGGTGTCATGTGTTTTTGTCCGTGTTTGTGCATTTTAGCATTAGCGTAAGGGTTAAGTTAGGGGTTAGATGTATTGTTGTGTGTGCTTGTGAATGTTTGTGTATCTGAGTGTGTCTTGTATAGTGGCAGTGTTAGATTTTAATGACAATAAGGTGTAGCGTTAGGGTTGGGAGGAAGGGGTAGCATTAGGGTTAGCCACTATTCAGACAACTTTGAGGCTAGTACAAATACAACAAACCAGCGTCCACAGTAAAAATATTTAATATACTCTAGGGCCTTGCCTGAGGATGCTTTAAATGGAGTAAAACACAACTATATATTTTATATATCAAACCAGCACAATTAATCAATTAAATAATTAAACAATCAAACACTAATTATACTAAAACTTTCCAATTACAAGCTACAATAATCCCCATAGGAGCTAAAGTGCCATATTTTAAAATGAAAAGAGCGTCTTTATATAGAAACTTCCTTTTAATATCAATAAGCACATTACATTTTTCCACTTTTTCTAAAAGTGCACCTTGCAAACCTGTGGGATCACCATTCTGATTGTGTAAAAATTTTTGAGCCAAAGGGCTTGTAAGTTTGTTGTTCATAATATCTCTAACATGTTCCTGCAGATGGAGCTTCAAAGCTATTTTACTTTCCCCTATAAAAAACATGCCACACAGGCACTTCAAAACATAAATTACACATTCTGTATTACAATGAAATCTGTTTAGTACATTAAATCTGTCTCCATTAATATACTCAAAAGTACAAACTATATATTTACATGAAATACATTTACCACAGGGATATGTCCCCTTAAGTATAGGGGCCTTGTACATCTCATAACATGGGACCATAAATTTACTGTGCACAAGCCTATCTTTAATACTTCTCCCTTTCCTGAAAAAGAAAAACAATAACTCAGAGAATTCTTTAAATTTAAAAAGATAGTTCCAATACTGTTTTATAATTGTAACTATTTGGTCACCCATAAGGTCATAAGTGGTAACCATATATATTTTTTCTTTTCATATATATTATCTGCTGCATTACTACTATGTCTATACCAAACTTGTTTGGCACTATCATTTTTAACCTTATAAAGGGAATTTTTCACCACCTCCTCATTATACCCTCTTGAAATAAACATTTCCACTGTTTTATTGAATTCTTCTTCCAAAATGGCCTCATTATTACACAACCTCTTAACTCTCATAAATTCACCATATGGAAGAGACTTCATAAGATGTGAAGGATGGAAACTAATATCATATAGGGAGTGGTTTCCATCCTGAAATTTCCTATGTATTCTAATAATTATACCTTCACTTGTACTTCCTTTTAAATGCACATCTAAAAATACCACTTGATGACCATATGCTGGTGTATGAAATTTTAAATCAAATCTATTATTATTTAGTTCACCTACAAATTGAATAACCTCCTCATATCCACCCTTACAGACAAATATAAGTTCATCTATATATCTGCAATACGGACTAAGATATATTTTATAAAACTGATTTGTATATACATATTTGTATTCAAACAGACCCATCATGATATCAGCATACATGGGGGCAAAATAAGTCCCCATGCCCTGTTTCAGGTGATATAGAGTGCCATTAAATTCAAAAAAGTTATTTTTCAAACTAAACTTCACCAGTTCACTTATGTACATAGCCACAGGGCTGCTTCCCAGTGCAAGCCCCAAAGCTTAAATTCCATAACTATGTTTAATGCTAGTATACAAGCTCTTAACATCAACAGCTAGCTAAAAAAATCTGTCTCCGACCGAATGGTAGATATCTTTTTCAAAAAAATCAAACGCATATGTGAAAGTTCTGGAAGCCAAGAATCCAACCAAACAAACCAAAGAAAGCAACAAAAGCAACCAAACAAGTAGTCCACACAGGATTTATTCAATGAAGCACTTTTCATCCAATTAGTAACCAGGACTTCTTCAGATAAAAATGTCTAAAAACATCCCTACTTAAATACAACTTCAAAAAAGTCACATGATCAAATTATGGTAATGACTGCACACTTTCCTCCAAAAATGAAACCCTTTGTGTGCTTGAAAATATTTAAAATTACTTCAACTAGAAATAATAAAAAAATTCAAAATACATAGCAGCATAACATCAAAATTCTTGTGGTAGCTCTATTACAGGCTATAGTGTTACCTTCACTGTTTTTTACATATATATAGGCAAATATGTACCCTTTATCTTAACAAACTCTTCAGTTTTAAAAGATATAAAATAGAACCCATCTCATTTAGTCCTGGGTAGCAACAAGTATTTAAACAAATTTGCCACATCAATTCACGTTTTCTTTTTTTTATAATAAAGAACTGGGTCATCTATTAGGCAGTTTCATAATTACTGAAAGAAGTTTAAAAGGAAATGCAGTCTAAAATAGATTGCAAAACATTTTTGAGGTTTTTGTGATAAAAGACTTTATCTGTATATCTTTGGTTAGCAGCCTTTCTTTTCAGGGATTTCTTGTTACTTTATGACAGTCAATCACTTTTTTGATTATATTGTTTTGCAAATCTTAGTTTCAGTAGACAGCTCTCTTTACAAGACTGCTTGGCCTTTCAATTAGGAATATTTTCTTGACAAAGACAGTTTCAGGTGAAATGTCATTAGCAGGCTGGTTATTATGTACTGTCCTATGAGTAAGCCTTAAATCCTCAAATATTTCAATTAAAGGTTTCAGCTAACAATAATATCTGTTAAGTTTATACCTTTAATTAATTTTACATGCCATGACTCCGGGCTGTATAAGGTTGAAAGCCTTTTGTTAATTACTTTAATAAAAAATAATTATGTTTTATGAAAATTACATTGGCTTGCTCATCTTCTTCGTTTTAATCTGTTGGTGAGAGTCTCATTTTCTTATTATTTTCTCCGGCTTTCCACATCATTCAGTAACAAAATCAGTTTTATTTCTGATTTCATGCTTCTTATCAAACTAGTTTGCATTGACCCTTTTGTACGCTGCATTGTAATCCTCTTTCCTCTCAGCATTTAAATATCTATTATTTCCATGTCATTTTCATAATATTGGCAAATGTTACAGTTGGTTATGTAATGTCTATAATATTTTTTTTTCATTCCCAGTTGTCTGCAGCTTTTTTAGGATAAACGCCTCAAATATTATAGAAGTGTTCAAATGGAACATTATTCAGAGGCATCAGGCACAATAAAAGTGTATATGAAGTTGGCATGCAAAACACAGAGAAAATCTTATGAAGAAACGAGTTGGCATACTACCCACTAAAATAACAACTACTTTTACTAACACACATTTAAAAACTAACACAAAATAATGACTGCAACTTAAACGTTAAGCTTTCCTACACTGTGACTCCATCAAGAAAAGTCAGCCTCTAGAATCACTTCTTTAATCCTGCTAGTATAAGGCAGCCAATGATTAATTAATGGTTTCAGTCTCAGACAGGTAGAGTTATTATCAATTAATAAACCCTGCATACTTGCCTGAGTCAAGTAAAGTTTACCATGTTTGCTTTCCAGACTTGGGTCTAGATGTAATCTCTCCACTTCTCTTATTATGTCCGTTAGTTTATATAATGTGGAATCTAAAAATAGAATAGCTAGGTGACTTTAATCAAAACCATATTTTAAAAATGTTTTAATTATTTCTTTCTGATATGAGTTAAATGTTATATTATCTTTTCTTTCGACTTTTATTTTTTTCTTACATGGGAAGCTGAACAGGAAGTACATTGTATAAGGCATTAAAACCACTGTTTGTCTAATATTTAAGAGTTTCTGCCTATTCATAAGTAGGATGTTAAAATCTATAATTTACATAGACAGCATTGCATGCACCACTTTTAAAACATTTGTGTGGACATGGATGAATGCTTAATACCACAGACATTATTAACAATAGCACCAGAATTACTTTCAGGTAGTTTGTTCATATTTTCAACCATCTCAAATGTATACCTGAGCTTAGTTTCTATATTTGTTGCAGCATCAGTAGTCCCTTAAAGAATCTTTAAGTTAATGGTCAGATTCAGGAATAAAAGCACAATGCATTAAGCAAAAGAACAAAGGGCACTTTAATAGAGTTAAGCAATATTTGCATCCTGCATTAACACCCTGGATGTTATTCATTTAAACAATGACTTCAAATCATCTTAAGCTCTCTCAAATAATTGTATTGATGTTTGACCTATGCTGTACTGACCACTAAAGATATACACACGTGACCTGAGATTTAGTCAGCAACAACCTCTTAACTCTGGTCTCAGTTGAATAGTGTCTTTTGCAAATTTAATCTGCCTAATAGTGCATCATCCCCCGCACTGTCTCTCTAGCTTGCTTAGTTATGTAGACTTAACATATATTTTCCTTGCTGCCTGGAAAGAATCTACCTCCACTCGATATTGAACCTAGCCTATAAATGTTAGATAATATTGCCAATATAGCTTCCAGTTAAGTGCCTTTTTCAAATGTAATATATCTTTAGTCATCCTCCCATTAGAATAGTGCAGCACTTCCCCCAGCACGCGTGCACGCGCGCGCGCGCACACACACACAAACACACACACACACACATACACACACACACACACACACACACACACACACACACACACTATATCTGTAGTTTATCTTGTTTTGATCAAACTACAGTTCAGGGATTGAGGAATTAGAACAGTGAATCATTCACTCCCGCCCCCCCCCCCCCACACACACACACACACACACACACACTATCCATCTAGTTTCTATGCTCATGCAGCTGTAAGATATGTTTTCCTTACTTCACAGAAAGAAACTTCCTCTTACAATATCAGAGTTAATCTATACATTTTCAGAATAATGCAAACACCAGTAATAAAAGTTAAACTAAATAAAAATGATTTTCTGCAGTCAGGAAATCTTCTCAAATTGTTGTGTTGGCCAGACTACAATACCGGCAGGTTCAACCTGCTCAGTTCACCTACCATACCACCCATCCTTTATAATTCTCACCTTAGCCTCACCCTCACAAACCTATCACTCTACAACTTCTGCCCAGCAAAGCGTACCTAACTACTAACAATGTTTTATATCACCAAATTGCTATAAATGGCAAATACTGACCCATCCACAAAACAAACAATACTACCAATCCACAGCTTCCTTTCAGCAAACCCTAACTGACCAATAATAACTTCTTATATCTCCTTACTACTATAACTGATAATACCTCTTCTTTGCTCTTCACCATGTAAATAGGCTCTCCTTTAAAACACCCTATACCCTAAACTCCCCACTCCCCACCATGATACAATGTGTCACTATAACCTTCCTCATAAACACATTACTAACCTACTCTACATCCTATTAAACAGAACTCCCTTACTGCTTTATTTATTAACACGAGACACACAATTACAAAGTGATTAATCCTGTTCAGTATAGACCCCCACTTAAATAAAAATTACTACACAAACCTCACTAAACCTAAAATATTCCATAACTCCATAAAAAAGGTTCAAAGGTACTATCACCATCTGTTCCACAAAAACATAGACATCACATTCAAATTAAATGTACATAAAACAGCGTTATGGCAGTCTTTTACAGGTTCATAGGTGATTACTAGGCTAATGACACAAGATTCTTTATAAGCCTAGCCAATAATTTTCTAGGATATGAAAATATTATATTTTAATTCCCCAGATATAGGATGAGGTAGTGGCAGGGTAGGGGTGTTGGAGGTCTGAGTCATTTTACAGACTGTCCCTGTCTTTAAGGGATATTGGTAGTACCCCAGGAGTGAATTTATGGTTCCCCATCCATTAATCCAAATTTGTTTTGAAGAGAGGGAGGAACATGCTTTGTTTTATGAAGATGGAAATTTGTACCATAGCTGAGGTAGCCTTTGAGACACAAATCTGTCTCTCTAGCAAGTTCTGTTAGAGTCACAGATAAGTTTCAGGTCCATGGAACGTGTTACCCTTGGATAACTTTTCTTGCGACTATATAATGTTTTCATCAGAGCTAGATCAGAGAATGCCTTGTAGGTCAGGCATATATCCCTTCTGGGTCTATATTCACTTGTCGAATGGGAATTACAGCAAACGGTTATTACACAAACACTATCCAGTGAACCTCCTGTTCATTAAAAATGCACATCATTGGAAGTAAATCATTGCATAGCCATAGTTGGCCAACATGTTTTTGTGTTGATTAACTGTTTTGCACTTTTAAAAAAGTTATTTGTTGCTTAATTTTACTTGTAGGCTAACACACTCAAGTGCGCTAGCCATTTAAAAGCATTTATAGCATTTACTGTCTGTTTTTCTTCTGTTTTCTGCAAAAAAGAAACAAACAACAAAAAAAAAATCTTGTTTTCCCACCTTACTGAACTAGAATAGTCCAGTCTTCAGAGTTTGCTGATCTCTGGGCTTTGTCTTGGTTCCTGTGCTATTCCATATCCTTATTTGGATAAAAGGAAGCGTCTTTGTTCACCAGTGGGAGTGGGGAGCACTGAGCGGCCTGTTTGTCCCTAGAGGAGTGGTTCCAGCCAGAAACTTGTAGTCTATTGGCCATTTTGGGTCATTTCCTAGCTCTTTTCAACCCCCTGTAATAAAGCCCGCTTTAGCTTTGTATTCAACTCAGCACAGCTCCTCGTGGTGTACTGCAGAGTTCTACAAGCAGCAGAGAGCAAAAAGAGTGACTTTTTCCTGATGATTTAAGTATTTTTTTCTGGCTTTTTGATTATTTACTGCTTAGCGACTGCATTTTCGCCTGTTTATACAGCTCTGCATTCTATTTAAACTGTTTTTGTGTTGATTAACTGTTTTGCACTTTTAAAAAAGTTATTTGTTGCTTAATTTTACCTGTAGGCTAACACACTCAAGTTTGCTAGCCGTTTAAAAGCATTTATAGCATTTACTGTCTGTTTTTCCTCTGTTTTCTGCAAAAACAAAAAACAAAAAAAAATCTTGTTTTCCCACCTTACTGAACTAGAATAGTCCAGTCTTCAGAGTTTGCTGACCTCTGGGCTTTGTCTTGGTTCCTGTGCTATTCCATATCCTTATTTGGATAAAAGGAAGTGTCTTTGTTCACCAGTGGGAGTGGGGATCACTGAGCGGCCTGTTTGTCCCTAGAGGAGTGGTTCCAGCCAGAAACTTGTAGTCTATTGGCCATTTTGGGTCAATTCCTAGCTCTTTTCAGCCCCCTGTAATAAAGCCCGCTTTAGCGCGCTTTTTCGCTTGTATTCAACTCAGCACAGCTCCTCGTGGTGTCCTGCAGAGTTCGACAAGCAGCAGAGAGCAAAAGAGTGACTTTTTCCTGATTTAAGTATTTTTTTCTGGCTTTTTGATTATTTACTGCTTTGCGACTGCATTTATGCCTGTTTATACAGCTCTGCATTCTATTCAAACTGTTTTTGTGTTGATTAACTGTTTTGCACTTTTAAAAAAGTTATTTGTTGCTTAATTTTACCTGTAGGCTAACACACTCAAGTGCGCTAGCCGTTTAAAAGCATTTATAGCATTTACTGTCTGTTTTTCCTCTGTTTTCTGCAAAAAAAAAAAAAAAAAAAAAATCTTGTTTTCCCGCCTTACTGAACTAGAATAGTCCAGTCTTCAGAGTTTGCTGATCTCTGGGCTTTGGCTTGTTTCCTGTGCTATTCCATATCCTTATTTGGATAAAGGGAAGCTTCTTTGTTCACAAGTGGGAGTGGGGAGCACTGAGCAGCCTATTTGTCCCTAGAGCAGTGGTTCCAGACAGAAACTTGTAGTCTATTGGCCATTTTGGGTCAATTCCTAGGTCTTTTCAACCCCCTGCTATAAAGCCCGCTTTAGCGCGCTTTTGCGTGATTTAGCGTGGAGTTGCCCATAGAGCACCATCGGGCAGCGCCGGTTAAATAAGGTTAAACTATTTCTGGCTCCGTAAAGTCTGCTCTTCAATTTTTCCCTTAGAACTTCTCTACTTGCAATCTAAAGAGTCTATTCTCTATCTCAATAGTTCAGCACTTGCTCCTAAAGCATTTTTATATAGGTAAAGTACTTGTATACTAAACAAAGTACTACATTAGCCTAGAATCCCCTTGAGTACCCATTTCCCTATAGGTCCCTTCTGACTCAGTTACACAGCAAACTTTTTCACTTTTTCTAGCATGTCGAAGGGTCAGTTGCTAGCATCCTCTCCTGTTCAGCTGGTGAATCTGGGCATCTTGAGGCAATGTTACAATTGCCTCATGTACACAGACAACCCACTCCTTCTCCCACAAAACACAAATACATGTGAGAGATGCAACTATATAGCCAAACTGGAGGCTGAGCTCTCTCAACTCAGGACTGGCAAGACCAGACAGGAGGAGAAGGAAACCACGCACACCACAAACCCAGTTTCACATAGAACTATCACAACTACAAAACAAACACATAAACACACAAAGACATACTCGGAGGCACTGATCAAAAATCTACCAAAACTACAGAAGCCTCCAAAGCAGACACCCAAGCAACTGCCACCTCAAGACATAAGACATGCAACACATAGTTCTCAAAGTCAGTGTGCTAAACAGTCACAGCCCTTAAGGCCAAACACAATGCCAGACACACTTGTTATAGGTGACTCCATAGTCAGACACACTGACGTCCCACTCACCAGACTGAACAAGGAAAAGATCACAGTTAGCTGCCTGTCAGGCGCTAGAATCCGCCACATAACACAAGCACTCAGGTCACTCCACAGCAAGTACAAGTATGACTCAGTCATTGTCCATGCCGGTGTGAACGACCTGAGACGTACCTCCCTGGACTACATGAAAAGACACATAGAGGAGCTCTCAGATTATGTAGCCCAGGCCGGTATGACCCTGACCCTGAGCAGTATCCTACCCTCCCCACTGTGTTATTGAATTCTTCTTCCAAAATGGCCTCATTATTACACAACCTCTTAACTCTCATAAATTCACCATATGGAAGAGACTTCATAAGATGTGAAGGATGGAAATTAATACCATATAGGGAGTGGTTTCCATCCTGAAATTTCCTGTGTATTTTAATAATTATACCTTCACTTGTACTTCCTTTTAAATGCACATCTAAAATACCACTTGATGACCATATACTGGTGTATGAAATTTTAAATCAAATCTATTATTATTTAGTTCACTTACAAATTGAATAACCTCCTCATATCCACCCTTACAGACAAATATAAGTTCATCTATATATCTGCAATACTGACTAACATATATTTTATAAAACTGATTTGTATATACATATTTGTATTCAAACAGACCCATCATAATATCAGCATACATGGGGGCAAAATAAGTCCCCACGCCCTGTTTCTGGTGATATAGAGTGCCATTAAATTCAAAAAAGTTATTTTTAAAACTAAACTTCACCAGTTCACTTATGTACATAGCCACAGGGCTGCTTCCCAGTGCAAGCCCCAAAGCTTCAGTTCCATAACTATGTTTAATGCTAGTATACAAGCTCTTAACATCAACAGCTAGCTAAAACAAATCTGTCTCCGACCGAATGGTAGATATCTTTTTCAAAAAAATCAAACGCATCTTTAATATATGAAAGTTCTGGAAGCCAAGAATCCAACCAAACAAACCAAAGAAAGCAACAAAAGCAACCAAACAAGTAGTCCACACAGGATTTATTCAGTGAAGCGCTTTTCATCCAATTAGTAACCAGGACTTCTTCAGATAAAAATGTCTAAAAACATCCCTACTTAAATACAACTTCAAAAAAGTCACATGATCAAATTATGGTAATGACTGCACACTTCCCTCCAAAAATGTAACCCTTTGTGTGCTTGAAAATATTTAAAATTACTTCAACTAGAAATAATAAAAACATTCAAAATACATAGCAGCATAACAACAAAATTCTTGTGGTAGCTTTATTAAAGGCTATAGTGTTACTTTCACTGTTTTTTACATATATATATATATATATATAGGCAAATATGTACCTTTATCCAGGAGCGGCCCTAGGTCAACTGGTGCCCTAGGCAAAACAGCTCCATGGCGCCCCCAACACATTACCTGGTGCCCCCATCCTGGTCTACCTACACCAAATAAATACTGGAAAAGTGCCCCTGCTACACCGGCGCCCTAGGTGGCCGCCTAGTTGGCCTATGCCTAAGGCCGGCCATGCCTTTATCTTAACAAACTCTTCAGTTTTAAAAGATATAAAATAGAACCCATCTCATTTAGTCCTGGGTAGCAACAAGTATTTAAACGAATTTGCCACATCAATTCACGTTTTTTTTTTATAATAAAGAACTGGGTCATCTATTAGGCAGTTTCATAATTACTGAAAGAAGTTTAAAAGGAAATGCAGTCTAAAATAGATTGCAAAACATTTTTGAGGTTTTTGTGATAAAAGACTTTATCTGTATATCTTTGGTTAGCAGCCTTTCTTTTCAGGAATTTCTTGTTACTTTATAACAGTCAGTCACTTTTTTGATTATATTGTTTTACAAATCTTAGTTTCAGTAGACAGCTCTCTTTACAAGACTGCTTGGCCTTTCAATTAGGAATATTTTCTTGACAAAGACAGTTTCAGGTGAAATGTCACTAGCAGGCTGGTTATTATGTACTGTCCTATGAGTAAGCCTTAAATCCTCAAAGATTTCAATGAAAGGTTTCAGCTAACAATAATATCTGTTAAGTTTATACCTTTAATTAATTTCACATGCCATTACTCTGGGCTGTATAAGGTTGAAAGCCTTTTGTTAATTACTTTAATAAAAAATAATTATGTTTTATGAAAATTACATTGGCTTGCCCATCTTCTTCATTTTAATCTGTTGGTGAGAGTCTCATTTTCTTATTATTTTCTCCGGCTTTCCACATCATTCCGTAACAAAATCAGTTTTATTTCTGATTTCATGCTTCGCATCAAACTAGTTTGCATTGATCCTTTTGTACGCTGCATTGTAATCCTCTTTCCTCTCAGCATTTAAATATCTGTTATTTCCATGTCATTTTCATAATATTGGCAAATGTTACAGTTGGTTATGTAATGTCTATAATATTTTTTTTTCATTCCCAGTTGTCTGCAGCTTTTTTAGGATAAATGCCTCAAATATTATAGAAGTGCTCAAATGGAACATTATTCAGAGGCATCAGGTACAATAAAAGTGTATATGAAGTTGGCATGCAAAACACAGAGAAAATCTTATGAAAAAACAAGTTGGCATACTACCCACTAAAATAACAACTACTTTTACTAACACACATTTAAAAACTAACACAAAGTAATGACTGCAACTTAAACGTTAAGCTTTCCTACACTGTGACTCCATCAAGAAAAGTCAGCCTCTAGAATCACTTCTTTAATCCTGCTAGTATAAGGCAGCCAATGATTAATTAATGGTTTCAGTCTCAGACAGGTAGAGTTATTATCAATTAATAAACCCTGCATTCTTGCCTGCGTCAAGTAAAGTTTACCATGTTTGCTTTCCAGACTTGGGTCTAGATGTAATCTCTCCACTTCTCTTATTATGTCCGTTAGTTTATATAATGTGGAATCTAAAAATAGAATAGCTAGGTGACTTTAATCAAAACCATATTTTAAAAATGTTTTAATTATTTCTTTCTGATATGAGTTAAATGTTATATTATCTTCTCTTTTGACTTTTATTTTTTTTCTTACATGGGAAACTGAACAGGAAGTACATTGTATAAGGCATTAAAACCACTGTTTGTCTAATATTTAAGAGTTTGTGCCTATTCATAAGTAGGATGTTAAAATCTATAATTTACACAGACAGCATTGCATGCACCACTTTTAAAACATTTGTGTGGACATGGATGAATGCTTAATACCACAGACATTATTAACAATAGCACCAGAATTACTTTCAGGTAGTTTGTTCATATTTTCAACCATCTCAAATGTATACCTGAGCCTAGTTTCTATATTTGTTGCAGCATCAGTAGTCCCTTAAAGAATCTTTAAGTTAATGGTCAGATTCAGGAATAAAAGCACAATGCATTAAGCAAAAGAACAAAGGGCACTTTAATAGAGTTAAGCAATATTTGAATCCTGCATTAACACCCTGGATGATATTCATTTAAACAATTACTTCAAATCATCTTAAGCTCTCTCAAATAATTGTATTGATGTTTGACCTATGCTGTACTGACCACTAAAGATATACACACGTGACCTGAGATTTAGTCAGCAACAACCTCTTAACTCTGGTCTCAGTTGAATAGTGTCTTTTGCAAATTTAATCTGCCTAATAGTGCATCATCCCCTGCACTGTCTCTCTAGCTTGCTTAGTTATGTAGCCTTAACATATATTTTCCTTGCTGCCTGGAAAGAATCTACCTCCACTCGATATTGAACCTAGCCTATAAATGTTAAATAATATTGCCAATATAACTTCCAGTTTAGTGCCTTTTTCAAATGTAATATATCTTTAGTCATCCTCCCATTAGAATAGTGCATCACTTCCCCGAGCGTGCGCACACACACACACACACACACACACACACACACACACACACACACACACACACACACACACACACACACTATATCTGTAGTTTATCTTGTTTTGATCAAACTACAGTTCAGGGATTGAGGAATTAGAACAGTGAATCATTCACTCCCCCCCCACACACACACACACACACTATCCGTCTAGTTTCTATTGTCATGCAGCTGTAAGATATGTTTTCCTTACTTCACAGAAAGAAGCTTCCTCTTACAATATCAGAGTTAATCTATACATTTTCAGAATAATGCAAACACCAGTAATAAAAGTTAAACTAAATAAAAATGATTTTCTGCAGTCAGGAAATCTTCTCAAATTGTTGTGTTGGCCAAACTACAATACTGGCAGGTTCAACCTGCTCAGTTCACCTACCGTACCACCCATACCCTACCCACCCCACCTCCTTTATAATTCTCACCTTAGCCTCACCCTCACAAACCTACTATCACTCTACAACTTCTGCCCAGCAAAGCGTACCTAACTACTAACAATGTTTTATATCACCAAATTGCTATAAATGGCAAATACTGACCCATCCACAAAACAAACAATACTACCAATCCACAGCTTCCTTTCAGCAAACCCTAACTGACCAATAATAACTTCTTATATCTCCTTACTACTATAACTGTCAATACCTCTTCTTTGCTCTTCACCATGTAAATAGGCTCTCCTTTAAAACACCCTATACCCTAAACTCCCCACTCCCCACCATGATACAATGTGTCACTATAACCTTCCTCATAAACACATTACTAACCTACTCTACATCCTATTAAACAGAACTCCCACTGCTTTACTTATTAACACAAGACACACACTTACAAAGTGATTAATCCTGTTCAGTATAGACCCCCACTTAAATAAAAATTACTACACAAACCTCACTAAACCTAAAATATTCCATAACTCCATAAAAAAGGTTCAAAGGTACTATCACCATCTGTTCCACAAAAACATAGACATCACATTCAAATTAAATGTACATAAAAGAGCATTATGGCAGTCTTTTACAGGTTCATAGGTGATTACTAGGCTAATGGCACAAGATTCTTTATAAGCCTAGCCAATAATTTTCTAGGATATGAAAATATTATATTTTAATTCCCCAGATATAGGATGAGGTAGTGGCAGGGTAGGGGTGTTGGAGGTCTGAGTCATTTTACAGACTGTCCCTGTCTTTAAGGGATATTGGTAGTACCCCAGGAGTGAATTTATGGTTCCCCATCCATTAATCCAAATTTGTTTTGAAGAGAGGGAGGAACATGCTTTGTTTTATGAAGATGGAAATTTGTACCATAGCTGAGGTAGCCTTTGAGACACAAATCTGTCTCTCTAGCAAGTTCTGTTAGAGTCACAGATAAGTTTCAGGTCCATGGAACGTGTTACCCTTGGATAACTTTTCTTGCGACTATATAATGTTTTCATCAGAGCTAGATCAGAGAATGCCTTGTAGGTCAGGCATATATCCCTTCTGGGTCTATATTCACTTGTCGAATGGGAATTACAGCAAACGGTTATTACACAAACACTATCCAGTGAACCTCCTGTTCATTAAAAATGCACATCATTGGAAGTAAATCATTGCATAGCCATAGTTGGCCAACATGTTTTTGTGTTGATTAACTGTTTTGCACTTTTAAAAAAGTTATTTGTTGCTTAATTTTACTTGTAGGCTAACACACTCAAGTGCGCTAGCCGTTTAAAAGCATTTATAGAATTTACTGTCTGTTTTTCTTCTGTTTTCTGCAAAAAAGAAAAAAACAACAAAAAAAAAAATCTTGTTTTCCCACCTTACTGAACTAGAATAGTCCAGTCTTCAGAGTTTGCTGATCTCTGGGCTTTGTCTTGGTTCCTGTGCTATTCCATATCCTTATTTGGATAAAAGGAAGCGTCTTTGTTCACCAGTGGGAGTGGGGAGCACTGAGCGGCCTGTTTGTCCCTAGAGGAGTGGTTCCAGCCAGAAACTTGTAGTCTATTGGCCATTTTGGGTCATTTCCTAGCTCTTTTCAGCCCCCTGTAATAAAGCCCGCTTTAGCTGCCGCTTGTATTCAACTCAGCACAGCTCCTCGTGGTGTACTGCAGAGTTCTACAAGCAGCAGAGAGCAAAAGAGTGACTTTTTCCTGATGATTTAAGTATTTTTTTCTGGCTTTTTGATTATTTACTGCTTAGCGACTGCATTTTCGCCTGTTTATACAGCTCTGCATTCTATTTAAACTGTTTTTGTGTTGATTAACTGTTTTGCACTTTTAAAAAAGATATTTGTTGCTTAATTTTACCTGTAGGCTAACACACTCAAGTGTGCTAGCCGTTTAAAAGCATTTATAGCATTTACTGTCTGTTTTTCCTCTGTTTTCTGCAAAAAAGAAAAAAAAAAAAAATCTTGTTTTCCCACCTTACTGAACTAGAATAGTCCAGTCTTCAGAGTTTGCTGACCTCTGGGCTTTGCCTTGGTTCCTGTGCTATTCCATATCCTTATTTGGATAAAAGGAAGTGTCTTTGTTCACCAGTGGGAGTGGGGATCACTGAGCGGCCTGTTTGTCCCTAGAGGAGTGGTTCCAGCCAGAAACTTGTAGTCTATTGGCCATTTTGGGTCAATTCCTAGCTCTTTTCAGCCCCCTGTAATAAAGCCCGCTTTAGCGCGCTTTTTCGCTTGTATTCAACTCAGCACAGCTCCTCGTGGTGTCCTGCAGAGTTCTACAAGCAGCAGAGAGCAAAAGAGTGACTTTTTCCTGATTTAAGTATTTTTTCTGGCTTTTGATTATTTACTGCTTAGCGACTGCATTTTCGCCTGTTTATACAGCTCTGCATTCTATTTAAACTGTTTTTGTGTTGATTAACTGTTTTGCACTTTTAAAAAGTTATTTGTTGCTTAATTTTACCTGTAGGCTAACACACTCAAGTGCGCTAGCCGTTTAAAAGCATTTATAGCATTTACTGTCTGTTTTTCCTCTGTTTTCTGCAAAAAAAAAAAAAAAAAAATCTTGTTTTCCCGCCTTACTGAACTAGAATAGTCCAGTCTTCAGAGTTTGCTGATCTCTGGGCTTTGGCTTGGTTCCTGTGCTATTGCATATCCTTATTTGGATAAAGGGAAGCTTCTTTGTTCACAAGTGGGAGTGGGGAGCACTGAGCAGCCTATTTGTCCCTAGAGCAGTGGTTCCAGCCAGAAACTTGTAGTCTATTGGCCATTTTGGGTCAATTCCTAGGTCTTTTCAACCCCCTGCTATAAAGCCCGCTTTAGCGCGCTTTTGCGTGATTTAGCGTGGAGTTGCCCATAGAGCACCATCGGGCAGCGCCGGTTAAACAAGGTTAAACTATTTCTGGCTCCGTAAAGTCTGCTCTTCAATTTTTCCCTTAGAACTTCTCTACTTGCAAAATAAACAGTCTATTCTCTATCTCAATAGCTCAGCACTTGCTCCTAAAGCATTTTTATATAGGTAAAGTACTTGTATACTAAACAAAGTACTACATTAGCCTAGAATCCCCTTGAGTACCCATTTCCCTATAGGTCCCTTCTGACTCAGTTACACAGCAAACTTTTTCACTTTTTCTAGCATGTCGAAGGGTCAATTGCTAGCGTCCTCTCCTGTTCAGCTGGTGAATCTGGGCATCTTGAGGCAATGTTACAATTGCCTCATGTACACAGACAACCCACTCCTTCTCCCACAAAACACAAATACATGTGAGAGATGCAACTATATAGCCAAACTGGAGGCTGAGCTCTCTCAACTCAGGACTGGCAAGACCAGACAGGAGGAGAAGGAAACCACACACACCACAAACCCAGTTTCACATAGAACTATCACAACTACAAAACAAACACATAAACACACAAAGACATACTCGGAGGCACTGATCAAAAATCTACCAAAACTACAGAGGCCTCCAAAGCAGACACCCAAGCAACTGCCACCTCAAGACATAAGACATGCAACACATAGTTCTCAAAGTCAGTGTGCTAAACAGTCACAGCCCTTAAGGCCAAACACAATGCCAGACACACTTGTTATAGGTGACTCCATAGTCAGACACACTGACGTCCCACTCACCAGACTGAACAAGGAAAAGATCACAGTTAGCTGCCTGTCAGGCGCTAGAATCCGCCACATAACACAAGCACTCAGGTCACTCCACAGCAAGTACAAGTATGACTCAGTCATTGTCCATGCCGGTGTGAACGACCTGAGACGTACCTCCCTGGACTACATGAAAAGACACATAGAGGAGCTCTCAGATTATGTAGCCCAGGCCGGTATGACCCTGACCCTGAGCAGTATCCTACCCTCACCACTGTGTTATTGAATTCTTCTTCCAAAATGGCCTCATTATTACACAACCTCTTAACTCTCATAAATTCACCATATGGAAGAGACTTCATAAGATGTGAAGGATGGAAATTAATACCATATAGGGAGTGGTTTCCATCCTGAAATTTCCTGTGTATTTTAATAATTATACCTTCACTTGTACTTCCTTTTAAATGCACATCTAAAATACCACTTGATGACCATATACTGGTGTATGAAATTTTAAATCAAATCTATTATTATTTAGTTCACTTACAAATTGAATAACCTCCTCATATCCACCCTTACAGACAAATATAAGTTCATCTATATATCTGCAATACTGACTAACATATATTTTATAAAACTGATTTGTATATACATATTTGTATTCAAACAGACCCATCATAATATCAGCATACATGGGGGCAAAATAAGTCCCCACGCCCTGTTTCTGGTGATATAGAGTGCCATTAAATTCAAAAAAGTTATTTTTAAAACTAAACTTCACCAGTTCACTTATGTACATAGCCACAGGGCTGCTTCCCAGTGCAAGCCCCAAAGCTTCAGTTCCATAACTATGTTTAATGCTAGTATACAAGCTCTTAACATCAACAGCTAGCTAAAACAAATCTGTCTCCGACCGAATGGTAGATATCTTTTTCAAAAAAATCAAACGCATCTTTAATATATGAAAGTTCTGGAAGCCAAGAATCCAACCAAACAAACCAAAGAAAGCAACAAAAGCAACCAAACAAGTAGTCCACACAGGATTTATTCAGTGAAGCGCTTTTCATCCAATTAGTAACCAGGACTTCTTCAGATAAAAATGTCTAAAAACATCCCTACTTAAATACAACTTCAAAAAAGTCACATGATCAAATTATGGTAATGACTGCACACTTCCCTCCAAAAATTTAACCCTTTGTGTGCTTGAAAATATTTTAAATTACTTCAACTAGAAATAATAAAAACATTCAAAATACATAGCAGCATAACAACAAAATTCTTGTGGTAGCTCTATTACAGGCTATAGTGTTACCTTCACTGTTTTTTACATATATATATATATATATATATATATATATATATATATATATAGGCAAATATGTACCTTTATCCAGGAGCGGCCCTAGGTCAACTGGTGCCCTAGGCAAAACAGCTCCACGGCGCCCCCAACACATTACCTGGTGCCCCCATCCTGGTCTACCTACACCAAATAAATACTGGAAAAGTGCCCCTGCTACACCGGCGCCCTAGGTGGCCGCCTAGTTGGCCTATGCCTAAGGCCGGCCATGCCTTTATCTTAACAAACTCTTCAGTTTTAAAAGATATAAAATAGAACCCATCTCATTTAGTCCTGGGTAGCAACAAGTATTTAAACGAATTTGCCACATCAATTCACGTTTTTTTTTTTTATAATAAAGAACTGGGTCATCTATTAGGCAGTTTCATAATTACTGAAAGACGTTTAAAAGGAAATGCAGTCTAAAATAGATTGCAAAACATTTTTGAGATTTTTGTGATAAAAGACTTTATCTGTATATCTTTGGTTAGCAGCCTTTCTTTTCAGGAATTTCTTGTTACTTTATAACAGTCAGTCACTTTTTTGATTATATTGTTTTACAAATCTTAGTTTCAGTAGACAGCTCTCTTTACAAGACTGCTTGGCCTTTCAATTAGGAATATTTTCTTGACAAATACAGTTTCAGGTGAAATGTCACTAGCAGGCTGGTTATTATGTACTGTCCTATGAGTAAGCCTTAAATCCTCAAAGATTTCAATGAAAGGTTTCAGCTAACAATAATATCTGTTAAGTTTATACCTTTAATTAATTTCACATGCCATTACTCTGGGCTGTATAAGGTTGAAAGCCTTTTGTTAATTACTTTAATAAAAATTAATTATGTTTTATGAAAACTAAATTGGCATGCCCACCTTCTTCGTTTTAATCTGTGGGTGAGAGTCTCGTTTTCTTATTATTTTCTCCGTCTTTCCACATCATTCAGTAACAAAATCAGTTTTATTTCTGATTTCATGCTTCGCATCAAACTAGTTTGCATTGATCCTTTTGTACGCTGCATTGTAATCCTCTTTCCTCTCAGCATTTAAATATCTATTATTTCCATGTCATTTTCATAATATTGGCAAATGTTACAGTTGGTTATGTAATGTCTATAATATTTTTTTTTCATTCCCAGTTGTCTGCAGCTTTTTTAGGATAAACGCCTCAAATATTATAGAAGTGTTCAAATGGAACATTATTCAGAGGCATCAGGCACAATAAAAGTGTATATGAAGTTGGCATGCAAAACACAGAGAAAATCTTATGAAGAAACGAGTTGGCATACTACCCACTAAAATAACAACTACTTTTACTAACACACATTTAAAAACTAACACAAAATAATGACTGCAACTTAAACGTTAAGCTTTCCTACACTGTGATTCCATCAAGAAAAGTCAGCCTCTAGAATCACTTCTTTAATCCTGCTAGTATAAGGCAGCCAATGATTAATTAATGGTTTCAGTCTCAGACAGGTAGAGTTATTATCAATTAATAAACCCTGCATTCTTGCCTGCGTCAAGTAAAGTTTACCATGTTTGCTTTCCAGACTTGGGTCTAGATGTAATCTCTCCACTTCTCTTATTATGTCCGTTAGTTTATATAATGTGGAATCTAAAAATAGAATAGCTAGGTGACTTTAATCAAAACCATATTTTAAAAATGTTTTAATTATTTCTTTCTGATATGAGTTAAATGTTATATTATCTTCTCTTTCGACTTTTATTTTTTTTCTTACATGGGAAACTGAACAGGAAGTACATTGTATAAGGCATTAAAACCACTGTTTGTCTAATATTTAAGAGTTTGTGCCTATTCATAAGTAGGATGTTAAAATCTATAATTTACACAGACAGCATTGCATGCACCACTTTTAAAACATTTGTGTGGACATGGATGAATGCTTAATACCACAGACATTATTAACAATAGCACCAGAATTACTTTCAGGTAGTTTGTTCATATTTTCAACCATCTCAAATGTATACCTGAGCCTAGTTTCTATATTTGTTGCAGCATCAGTAGTCCCTTAAAGAATCTTTAAGTTAATGGTCAGATTCAGGAATAAAAGCACAATGCATTAAGCAAAAGAACAAAGGGCACTTTAATAGAGTTAAGCAATATTTGAATCCTGCATTAACACCCTGGATGATATTCATTTAAACAATTACTTCAAATCATCTTAAGCTCTCTCAAATAATTGTGTTGATGTTTGACCTATGCTGTACTGACCACTAAAGATATACACACGTGACCTGAGATTTAGTCAGCAACAACCTCTTAACTCTGGTCTCAGTTGAATAGTGTCTTTTGCAAATTTAATCTGCCTAATAGTGCATCATCCCCTGCACTGTCTCTCTAGCTTGCTTAGTTATGTAGCCTTAACATATATTTTCCTTGCTGCCTGGAAAGAATCTACCTCCACTCGATATTGAACCTAGCCTATAAATGTTAGATAATATTGCCAATATAACTTCCAGTTAAGTGCCTTTTTCAAATGTAATATATCTTTAGTCATCCTCCCATTAGAATAGTGCATCACTTCCCCGAGCGCGCGCACACACACACACACACACACACACACACACACACACACACACACACACACTATATCTGTAGTTTATCTTGTTTTGATCAAACTACAGTTCAGGGATTGAGGAATTAGAACAGTGAATCATTCACTCCCCCCCCCACACACACACACACACTATCCGTCTAGTTTCTATTGTCATGCAGCTGTAAGATATGTTTTCCTTACTTCACAGAAAGAAGCTTCCTCTTACAATATCAGAGTTAATCTATACATTTTCAGAATAATGCAAACACCAGTAATAAAAGTTAAACTAAATAAAAATGATTTTCTGCAGTCAGGAAATCTTCTCAACTTGTTGTGTTGGCCAAACTACAATACTGGCAGGTTCAACCTGCTCCGTTCACCTACCGTACCACCCATACCCTACCCACCCTACCTCCTTTATAATTCTCACCTTAGCCTCACCCTCACAAACCTACTATCACTCCACAACTTCTGCCCAGCAAAGCGTACCTAACTACTAACAATGTTTTATATCACCAAATTGCTATAAATGGCAAATACTGACCCATCCACAAAACAAACAATACTACCAATCCACAGCTTCCTTTCAGCAAACCCTAACTGACCAATAATAACTTCTTATATCTCCTTACTACTATAACTGATAATACCTCTTCTTTGCTCTTCACCATGTAAATAGGCTCTCCTTTAAAACACCCTATACCCTAAACTCCCCACTCCCCACCATGATACAATGTGTCACTATAACCTTCCTCATAAACACATTACTAACCTACTCTACATCCTATTAAACAGAACTCCCACTGCTTTACTTATTAACACAAGACACACACTTACAAAGTGATTAATCCTGTTCAGTATAGATCCCCACTTAAATAAAAATTACTACACAAACCTCACTAAACCTAAAATATTCCATAACTCCATAAAAAAGGTTCAAAGGTACTATCACCATCTGTTCCACAAAAACATAGACATCACATTCAAATTAAATGTACATAAAACAGCATTATGGCAGTCTTTTACAGGTTCATAGGTGATTACTAGGCTAATGGCACAAGATTCTTTATAAGCCTAGCCAATAATTTTCTAGGATATGAAAATATTATATTTTAATTCCCCAGATACAGGATGAGATTGTGGCAGGGTTGGGGTGTTGGAGGTCTGAGTCATTTTACAGACTGTCCCTGTCTTTAAGGGATATTGGTAGTACCCCAGGAGTGAATTTATGGTTCCCCATCCATTAATCCAAATTTGTTTTGAAGAGAGGGAGGAACATGCTTTGTTTTATGAAGATGGAAATTTGTACCATAGCTGAGGTAGCCTTTGAGACACAAATCTGTCTCTCTAGCAAGTTCTGTTAGAGTCACAGATAAGTTTCAGGTCCATGGAACGTGTTACCCTTGGATAACTTTTCTTGCGACTATATAATGTTTTCATCAGAGCTAGATCAGAGAATGCCTTGTAGGTCAGGCATATATCCCTTCTGGGTCTATGTTCACTTGTCGAATGGGAATTACAGCAAACAGTTATTACACAAACACTATCCAGTGAAGCTCCTGTTCATTAAAAATGCACATCATTGGAAGTAAATCATTGCATAGCCATAGTTGGCCAACATTCACACAACAGAAGGCAGTACGGACTTACAGGTATGCTAAGGATAAGGAAATCATTCCTTTACCGACTGTAGTGTGATTTCAGAGTTGGTATACATAATTAGCAGTGAGTATGGGGGCTACACCCCCCACAACCCTCCTAATTATATATAAAAACTCTGAGATCACAATAATTAGGGAAAGGGAAGATGTTTTTATCCCTCGCATACCCTGTAAGTCTGTACTGTCTTCCATTGTATGTATGCTGGCCAACTATGTCTATGTGATGATTTTATTTCTGGTGATGTGCATTTTCAATGAACAGGAGTTTTGCTGGATATTATTTGAGGATAACAATTCACTGTTAATTCCCATTTGATGAGCAAACATAGACCTATCCCCTCTCAATAAATGATATGAGACAGAGCAAAGGGATAGGGCCTTGAGTCAGTCTGCATAAGACATGTGTCTTACACTTTGTATTTTTTAGTGAGAAACCACTGGGAGCACTCCAATTGGTGTGAGTACCTGGTTAGGTATATGCAGAAGGGTGCACTGTACTCACTTATGGACCTGATGAGCGCTGAATACAATGGCACTGTGACTTCCTTTTATATTGATGTCATGCCTTTACTTATAAGATTTGTCACATAAAAGGATTTCCTCATTACTGTAGCTACCTGGTCGTCAAAATTTAGGTTACTATCTAGCTGTGTTCCTAGGTCCCTCACCAATGGGACTACATTTAGAGGTGTGCTATCAATATTATAATTTGCACGGATATCTGATTTACCAAAGAGTGTTATTATGCATTTCTTAGCATTTAGTCTCAGACCATGGTTTTGGCACCAGTTATTTGTCATTTATAGGCCTGTTTGTAGGATGTCAACATCATCTGGGGATTCATCAGCTTACAGTCATTAGCAAACTTGGTGAGTTAGAGCCCCCCAACATTAGCCTTCTTTTCAGAGAAGTAATACCAAACAGGAGGGGTCCCAACACTGAGCACTGTGGGAAAACACTAGTAACAGGTTTCTTATTGGAAGTAGATTCACATATCTGGACAACATATGTCCTATCCGTGAGCCAGCTGGCTATCCATCTGATGATATAGGTGATTATGGCTAACACAGTAAGTTTATCTGTGATTCCCAAGTGGAGAATTATGTCAAAAGCTTTGGCCATGTCTAGAGAAGCAGTGTGTACAGTTTTACCCTCATTCAATGCCCTGGTGACTCTCTCAAAGAAGCCCACAAGATTGAGCAGGCAAGCCCTCCCTTTCACAGAGCCAGATTGGGTCTAGTCCAGTTTTTGGTTAGTTCCTATGTTATTATTGCTCAGGTCCATGATAATTCTCTCCATGGCCTTGCAGATGAGACTGGTCAGTCTTATTGGTCTGTAGTTCCCTGGGTCAGTTGATAGACCCACCTTATGCAGAAGGATAGCTGTTGTAGTTCTCCATTTGTCTGGGGCAAAGCCTGTTTGGAGGCAGTGGTTAAAGAGGGTTTCTAGTAGCCCTGATAGATCCTGTTTTAACCTATTTAAGAAGCATCCTGGAATGTTTTTGGGACCCATGGAGGCTGTGTTTTTGGCTTTAGTGAGAGCAGTAAGGACCTGTTATATCCCACCTGGAGACAATATCAGCACATTGGAGGACATCCTATCTTAGCTTCCACACAATGTACACACACAGACTTGTTATCATTGGACAGTGCAGTGGTGCAGAGGTAGTATTGTCCCCTCACAGCAAGAGGTTCCTGGTTCAATTCTTGGCTGGGGTGCCTTCTGTGTGGAGTCTGCATGTCTTCCCTGCATTTGCGTGGGTTTTCTCTGGGTGCTCCGGTTTCTTCCCACATTACAAAGACATGCTTCTGGAGCATTTCTCCCCGGGTCTCTGCTGAAAATTGGTTTTGTTCCAAGTCGGTCTTTCCCAGTTATCAAATAAATAAAAATTGACTGTTCAAGTCTCACATCTGAGATAACAACTTCTAGTACAAACCTGTACAATTTATCCCAATATATCACTGATCCTGCCAGAATCAACATGAAAAATTATAAAAATATCACCCTGGACTGGTTATTAATAAGTCACCTTAACAATATAAGATCCCAAGGAACCTTAGCAAGCACACATAGTGACCACCTGCCTGTATATATCACAAGAGATTTCCATATATCTCCCAGGGAATATGCATGTAAATCCTCTTGCAACATGAACAAATTTGACCCACAGCTGTTAAACACCTCACTACAATCTCACAACCTGAATATCCTAAAAATCTTGTCACTAGATGATGCAGTTTTCTATTTTAATAACATATTTATGGAACTACTAAACAGCATAGCCCTACTCAGGCATCAAAGAGTGCAAAACAACCTTGCTCTCTAGCTCAATACTACCACTAGGAAATTAATGAAAAATAGAGATAATGCCTGGAAGGCATGGTGCAATAATAAAACAGAAAACAGTCTTCAGCGATATACAGTAAATACATACAAAATAAAGCCAAATGTCACTTCAGACTTAACAATGAAATGTTATTGCTCCAATTTGCAAAATATATGTTGCAAAAATTCTAAACAGTTCTGGGCCACCATATCTAAAATACTACACCCTAGCTCAAATGGACAATCAAACCCCAATTCGCACTGCTCACTTTCAATAATCATTTTATCTGTAGCATTGCTAAAGTACTTCACAACCAAACTCAAAACACATCAACCTCCTCTGATAATCTGATCATATCTCACTCAGCATTAGAAGCACAGAGCTGTTATACCCAGCTGATGTCCATTATCATTAGGATCACTGAAAAAAATATCCCAAACAACAAACTAAAACAATGAGTGAGAAGGTCACTGAAAAACCAATCAGTAAAAACAAGATGAAAACTCCAGCAAGGCTAGAACTTCCACTGAGTGACCTCCCAAACCTCTTGTTTCTAAAGCTTAGTCAAACACTCTGCTTGTGCTGTGCTGATGAGGTCATAACAAGGCCGAAATATGCATATCCACAGCTAGTGGGGTTTGGCTTTATTGGCCTGAAATTGTCCATTAAAATGACGAAACAAGTCATGGGCATTCAGAATCACCAATTAGCTAAAACACCTGATGTTCATAAGGATCATTTGCATATATCCCATGTGCGTCTGCTAGAAGAGGTTTGGGAGGTCACTCAGTGGAAGTTCTAGCCTTGCTGGAGTTTTCATTTTGTTTTTACGGTTTTAACCCATGTAGAACACAGCCCAGGATGTTGTCTGGTCCCGCAGAGGCTGTGTTTTTGGCCTTGGAGAGGGCATTTAAAATCTGCTTCTCAGAGATACTAGGTGGAGACATGTGTTTGGGATGCTTTGGGGTATGGTGGGGATAGAGGAGTGAAGTTTTCACTGAACCTGTCAGCCAGCAGGCTTGCTATATCCACAGGTTCTATATATGTAGTACCATTAGCTATGAGTTCAGTGCAAATCTGGCCCTTACCTTTGAGGTTACAGATGTAGTTAGGGAAGCTAATTTGGATTCATAGGTAGCTTTGGAGGACTTCACTAGGAGTCTTATTTGCTTGTTTAAGTTAAGGAGGGAGTGTTTCCAGTTTTGAAACCGTTGGTTGGCCTAATGGGTAAGGTGTTTGTCTTACAAACACAAGGTGCAGGGTTTGAGTCTCACAAGGGATAATTGGCTAAGCTTGCAAGGACAATTAGCCTAATACTAATCTATCACTTCTGTGTCACTGTTAGACAGAGGCACAGTATACTAACCTCGAAAAAGGGCATAGCAAAATAAATTTAAAATGGGTGGTGAAAGCCAAACACATTCTGGCTAGGCTTATAAATGCCCTAGGGCAGATAGCCTAGTATGAACCTATGAACCTTCCTGCTTTTCGACAACATTTTTTTTCCTGTTGTATAGCCTATTAATGGCAGTTGTCCGCCAGGCAGGTTTGTTTTCCTTGAGGATCTTGTTTTGGTCCTATCAAGTATGGCAGAGTCAATCCAACAGGTCCTTGTATAACGCATTGGTGTATATCTCAGCATATGTTTCTGTTCCATCAGTGTGGCGAGGGGCTATGAAGCTGTTTATGCCACCATGTAAAAGGTTGTAATGGGCCTTGGAGAAGTTTTTTAGTCTAGTTGTTTCTAAGGGGGGGTTGTGTTATAGTTACTTCTAATGAGACTGATTTGTGGTCAGATTGCACCAGGGATGGCCACACATTGGGGGTGGTACAGTGGTCTCCCATGTTGGTGAGCACCAGGTCCAGGATGTTTGAGCCCCTTGCAGATGGTCAACCAGCTGGTCCAGGGCACTGGAGTTTATGAAGTCTAGGAACCTTTGGGCAAGTGAGTTAGAACACGTATAATTTACCCTATGGACGGGTAATTAAAGTCACCCGAATCCAGGGTGTTTGGTTGTATCTTGATTGACTCAAATAGATCCAAGTAGGCTAAGTGGATGTCGTGATTCATGGAGGGGGTCCTATAGTTGGCAGTGATCTGAAGAGGAGTCTTACCTACAGTCAATTTCACCTGTAGTAATTCAAAGGAATCATGCTGTTTAACCAATCTAGAGATGTATTTATCTCTAGTGAATATTGATACACCACCTCCTTTAGTTCTCATGCCTTTAGTTTGTGGTCTGAACATATGGAAGGAAATGTAACCTGCTATAGCTGGGGTGCTCTCCACAGGCCTAAACCAGGACTCATTGACTTCACAAATGTCAGCATCTTCCAGGGTGAGGACTGCTTTCAGCGAGTGCAGTTTCTGGTTTAGTGTTTAGCAGCATAGCCTTGGGGTTTTTTTAGAGGGTGTTTTTATGTCAGGAATTTTGTTCTCGTGACATTGCCTAAAAAGGCACTATGGGGATGGCAAGAGCCTAAGCGAGTAACCAAAATCCCAGGGGTGACAGATGAAAACCATCTCTGGCAAAGCATTAAGGTTTGTCGATCATATCATGCCAGGCTGACAGATACTGGATCCCTTTTGAATTACACCAGAAACTAAGTCAATTGTTGAAGTCAATCATTTTTTTGTTTGTATTGAGATATCATCCTAGACAAAGGTAAAATGCTGCTTAAGGCTAGGGACATACCTGCCTGACACACATAATCTGAGAAATCAGTTATGTCTCTCTTCATATAGTTCAGTGAGGTATGTCTCAAATCATTCACACCAACATGGACTATGACAAAGTCATAACAGTGATAGTTGTTGAGAGACTTGAGTGCTTGTGTGATGTGGTAGATTCTGGCACCTGACCAACAGCTGACCATGACCTTTTCCTTATCCAGCCTGGTGAGAGGGACATTGGTGTGTCTCACAATGGAGTTACCTATGACTAAATTGTTTATTTTTGTGTTATGCCTTAGGGGCTGGACTGGTGAGACACTGGTATGTGATATGTTATGTGTACTATTTTCTGGAGAGGATGCATTAGGTGAAGCATGCTTGTGTTTGTGTTTGGCAGATACTGATGTTTAGATAAGTTTCTTGTAAGGAACTCCACATATGTAGGTTTATGTGATGTTGGTTTGGTAGGTGCAGGAGGTGAGGTGTGCATGCTGACAACCTGCTTAGTATCAGATGGACTGGCTGGTGAGCGAGAGAGCCTGGATTATAGGTTCTTGATACAGATGCATCTTTCACATAATGAATTTGTGTGGACTAGAACAATTAGGTTGTCAGTGTACATGAAGCAATTGCTACTTTCCTCAGGATGTCCATGTTGACCAGACTGGCTGAAGAAACTGTGGGAAATTGTCCAGCCATAATGTTAGGTAAGTTGATGTGGTCAGAAAACATCCTCTTATTTTAAAGCTGTCTCGCTATGCTAAACCCATTTAACATAGCGAGACAGGTTTTAAAAAAAAAGCAATGGAGAAAGCAAGATCTCCGTTGCTTTTTTGTTCATGTTAAATGGGTTTAACATAGCGAGACAGTTTTAAAATAAGCAACGGACATCTCCGTTGCTTATTTTAAAGCTGTCTCGCTATGTTAAACCCATTTAACATAGCGAAACAGTAAAAAAAAAAGCAACGGAGATCTTGCTTTCTCCGTTGCTTTTGCCCACAGCTCTGATGTGATGTACTGCGCAGGCGCGCAGTACATCAGAACTGCCGCGGATGCCAGGCATCTGCGGAAGGGCAGTAAACAGGCATTATACTATGCCATTATAGTTTCTTTTCTTAAATAATATCATGGTATAATAGCAATAACCCACTTCTGGGTGTGGGTAATGCTGTATTTACCCATGGTTGGCCAACCGTGGGTAAATCCAGCATTACCCACACCCAGGCGTGGGTTATTGCTATATTAAGCTCTCATTTATGATATTGGCAATCATACATTTGTATAAATAAAAACAAACAATACTCATTTAAGCTTAGTTGAAAGCATTATACATCACAAACCATATTGACATAATCATGGTTAGTCAAACATTACATAGCTCATTCAAATCTTACCTTCTTTTAAACCTCATTCCTCCCCTGTGTGTATTGTTCCCACAATTCCCATTGTCTGTATGTAATTTGCTCATGAAGTGCCTAAGATTGGTGGTACAATGCACACTGTAGAACAGATGAAGAAATGAGGCCATCAGAGTAGAAGCCTAAACAGCTGCAATTGCAAAGTATGTCAAAGATTGTGGTGGTTCAGGCACATGTGCAGGAAAACAGAAGACAATTGGAATAAACACTTAAATTGTCACAATCACACTTATTTTGTCCACAGGACATTGTGGCTTCTTCCTCCTACCTCCTCCTCAATACTTTCCAGAGTATAAGCAATTATTGCTTATGAATAAAGCCTTGTAACACTCAATAAATAATTAAATAAGTTGCAATTTACAAATATCTATCTGCTACAATATTTTTTTTGCTTAGTATCTATTAAATGTAATGTTAATTGAAGCTCTTTCCACATGCTGCTCTGTTAAAAACAAAAGCAGTTGTTACAAGCATTCAACTACATATATACATGCTTAAATTAATAAAGAACTACACCATTCATTAGCATTCTCTGAAAAGCAAAAGAAAGAAAAACACACGTATTGCAGCTATACAAACTAGTTATAAAATTCATCTATTAAATATAGTAAATAAATTAGTTCTTCTTAAAAGTATTCGACTAATCACTCATCAAAATGAGCTAAATATGAAATGCTACTTGTACCTTAAAAGCTTTTTATTCACTATATTCAGGCAAAAACATAACCATAAATGAATTTACAGTTTTCTGTTCAGTAAACATTAAAAATATTTTTTTAGTTAAATATAATTAAATATACCTGAAAGAAAAGATAATATAATGAAAATGCATAGAATCAATTTTAAAACAGAAAATAAGCAACTGCATGGCTTCTGCGATTGTTTACAGTTGCACGCTCATCATGATGATGTTATCACATTGATATTACATTGATGTTAATACTTGCATGACTTCTGTAGTTGTTTACAGTTGCATGCTCATCATGATGATGTTATCACATTGATATTACATTGATGTTAATACTTGCATGACTTATGTGGTTGTTTACAGTTGCATGCTCGTCATGATGATGTTATCACATTGATATTACATTGCTGTTAATACTTGCATGACTTCTGTGGTTGTTTACAGTTGCATGCTCGTCATGATGATGTTATCACATTGATGTTACATTGCTGTTAATACTTGCATGACTTCTGTGGTTGTTTACAGTTGCATGCTCGTCATGATGATGTTATCACATTGATGTTACATTGCTGTTAATACTTGCATGACTTCTGTGGTTGTTTACAGTTGCATGCTCGTCATGATGATGTTATCACATTGATATTACATTGCTGTTAATACTTGCATGACTTCTGTGGTTGTTTACAGTTGCATGCTCGTCATGATGATGTTATCACATTGATGTTACATTGCTGTTAATACTTGCATGACTTCTGTGGTTGTTTACAGTTGCATGCTCGTCATGATGATGTTATCACATTGATGTTACATTGATGTTAATACATTCATTGATACACACACACACACACACACACACACACACACACACACACACACACACACACACACACACACACTAAATACATCTTCTTACCTAACCCTTTTCCTAACTCTAAGACACACACTCCATGCCCAAATATTTGCCTTTGTCAACCAACCAGAACTCAGCCTAATCACCATTTGCACAAGTGCTCTTTCACTCATTAAGTACAACAGCTCACTAGCATAGCACAAATGTTTTTGCCCAAGTCATTTGCAATCAATATAACAGATCTATATAAACACCAGTACATGTAGAACTAATAGAAATATGTTATATTAACAACTGTCTGGTTCAGTCAACATCAAATTGTATTTTCCCCTTATATTTATTGTATTTATTTATTTATTACATTTGTTTATCGGGTAGTATCTGACTGGGCCAGGAGCCCATTTTCAGTGGAGACACATGGAGAAAAGCTCCACAGTATAACAAAAAACAACAATATTTCAAAGAATACAATCCAGGAAATAGTACAGTACAATGCAAGAACAAGCAATCTTAATAGTACAGTTCAATACTGTATATATAATAATACAGGCAATAGTATAAAAACAAGCAACAGAACAATACAAGTACTGGAGTAATTTCTATACTAAAGAAGCAATTCATATCAGAAGAATAAGAGTTTTGCTGCGAACAGTAATAGAAGTGGGTTAATAATTTTCCAGGTGAGTGGCAGGAGCACAGACAGTGATTAGTCAGGTGTTCCTTTAGGAGTGATTTGAACTGGTCGTGGTTGGGGGTTTTTTGTTATTGTCTCTGGAACAGTGTTTTGGAGTTTGGCTATAATGTGTGACTAGAGGGAATCATTGTGACAGTTATGGGAGTTGGAAACCTTGAGTAAAAGTTGAGGATCAGAGACTTTTAATTTTGTTACTAGGTTGGACTAAGTGGGAGATTACTGGGCAGTCACTGGGGTGATACATTATTTTATTGGTTAAGGTTAGCTGATTAAGTGATAACAGGTTGGGTAGATCTAGCCAATTTAGCTGTGAGAGGGCTGCACAGTGGTGAGATCTCTGTGGATGATTAGTGGCATATTTAGAAATCTTATTATAGCATACTTCAAGGCAGCGGTGGTGGTGCTGTGGTAGCGTTGTCACCTCACAGTAAGACGCTGTCCGGTTCGATTCTCAGCTAGAGCATCTTCTGTGTGAATGGGCGTACCTTCGTTGAAGGTTGTGCATCAGGGTTGGTAACTCGGCATGTAAAAATCAACTACCAATCATTAGCGGACCGGAGTTCCGCTGTAGCGACCCCTAACCAGGAAAAGTCGAAAGACACAAATTGTAGCATACTTCAATGTTGTTGACGTCTGATTTCCAAAGGTTGGTGAATATAATTATGAGATGAGGTTTGGACTATTTCCACATATCCTTTATATTCTGATTGTTACATCAAAGTCTGTTTTCTATAACTTCAGCATTTTTGAGTAGCCAGTTGATCTGTTTAAATAAAAAGTGTTTAACCATACAAAACTCTTCCTTCAACATCATTTAACATTTCCTCAATACTACTGATTTAGATACCATATTTTCTAGAGTATACATATATTTTTTTTTATTCTTCTCTGAATGAGTCCAGTTTTTGAGTCAAGCTTATCTATTTTGATAAAAACATCCTACAGACTGGTAACAAGAAATTGAATTTCTTTTTCATTGAGATGCCCTTATAATTTGACTTGGAAGAACTGATTTTCAAGAAATCAGTGACAGGGTGGTATTCCTTAGTTCAAAAAGAATATTTTCTATCAGAATTTCTGCAATAAAAATTGCTTTTGACAAAACCCATCCATCAGAATATAACATAATGATACAAAGCTGTTTTCACTCTCTCACCTTGGTAGTTCTCCCAATCCAATCGGTTTCTCTTTGTCTTTTCATGTATTGCCTTATTCTTGCTCATCTTTGCTATTTCTAAATAATTAATGTTACAGAATGCTTTAATCATCTTCTACCTGTTGTCACTTCTCTGTAAACAGTCTTGACATATTTGTCTGTAACAGTAGCACCTTTATTCCTGATTGGACATTCCATCCTGGACATAGTTATATTTGTCTATGACAATAGCACCTTCATTCCTCAGTGGACATTCCATCCTGGACATATTTATATTTGTCTGTAACAGAAGCACCTTCATTCCTCATTGGACATTCCATCCTGGACAAGGTTATATTTGTCTGTAAAAGTAGCACCTCCATTCATCATTGAGAAATCCATCCTGGACATAGTTATATTTGTCTGTAACAGTAGCACCTTTATTCCTCCATGAACATTACAACCTGTATATAGTTATATTTGTCTGAAACACTAACACCTTCATTCCTCAGTGGACATTCCATCCTGGACATAGTTGTATTTGTCTGTAAAAGTAGCACCTCCATTCATCATTGAGAAATCCATCCTGGACATAGTTATATTTGTCTGTAACAGTAGCACCTTTATTTCACAGTGGTCATTCCATCCTGGACATAGTTATATTTGTCTGTAACACTAACACCTTCATTCCTCAGTGAACATTCCATCCTGGACATAGTTATATTTGTCTGTAACACTAACATCTTCATTCCTCAGTGAACATTCCACACTGGACATGGTTATATTTGTCTGTAACAGTAGCAGCTTTATTCCTCCATGAACATGCCACCCTGGAAATAGTTATATTTGTCTGTAGCAGTAGCACTTTCATTCCTCCATGAACAATCCTGGACATAGTTATATTTGTCTGAAACACTAACACCTTCATTCCTCAGTGGACATTCCATCCTGGACATAGTTGTATTTGTCTGTAAAAGTAGCACCTCCATTCATCATTGAGAAATCCATCCTGGACATAGTTATATTTGTCTGTAACAGTAGCACCATTATTTCACAGTGGTCATTCCATCCTGGACATAGTTATATTTGTCTGTAACACTAACACCTTCATTCCTCAGTGAACATTCCACACTGGACATGGTTATATTTGTCTGTAACATTAGCACCTTTATTCCTCCATGAACATGCCACCCTGGATATAGTTATATTTGTCTGTAGCAGTAGCACTTTCATTCCTCCATGAACAATCCTGGACATAGTTATATTTGTCTGAAACACTAACACCTTCATTCCTCAGTGGACATTCCATCCTGGACATAGTTGTATTTGGCTGTAAAAGTAGCACCTCCATTCATCATTGAGAAATCCATCCTGGACATAGTTATATTTGTCTGTAACAGTAGCACCTTTATTTCACAGTGGTCATTCCATCCTGGACATAGTTATATTTGTCTGTAACACTAACACCTTTATTCCTCAGTGGACATTCCATCCAGGACATAGTTATATTTGGCTGTAACAGTAGCACCTTTCCTCAGTGGACATTGGATCCTGGACAGAGTTATATTTGTCTGTAACAGTAGCACCTTTATTCCTCAGTGGACATTCCATCCTGGACATAGTTATATTTGTCTGTAACAGTAGCACCTTTACCCCTCAGTGGGCATTCCATCCTGGGCATAGTTATATTTGTCTGTAACAGTAGCACCTTCATTCCTCAGTGAACTTGCCATCCTGGATATAGTTATATTTGTCTGTAACAGTAGCACCTTTATTCCTCAGTAGACATTCCATCCTGGACATAGTTATATTTGTCTGTAACAGTAGCACCTTTACCCCTCAGTGGGCATTCCATCCTGGACATAGTTATATTTGACTGTAACAGTAGCACCTTTATTCCTCGGTGGACATTCCATCCTGGACAGTTATATTTGTCTGTAACAATAGCACCTTCATTTCTCAGTGAACATTCCATCCTGGATATAGTTATATTTGTCTGTAAAAGTATCACCTTCATTCCTCAGTGGACATTCAAAACTGGACATAGCTATATCTGTCTGTAACAGAAGCACTTTCATTCCTCAGTAAAATTTCATCCTGAACAAAGTTATATTTGTCTGTAAGAGTAGCACCCTAATTTCTCAGTGGACATTTCATCCTGGACATAGTTATATTTGTAAGTAAAAGTAGCACTTATTTTCCTCAGTGGACATTCCATCATGGACGTAGATATATTTGTCTGTAACAGTAGCACCTTCATTCCTCAGGGAACATTCCATCCTGGACATAGTTATATTTGTCTGTAAGAATATCACCTTCATTCTTAAGGGGACATTCCAATCTGGACATAGTTATATTTGTCTGTAACAGTATCACCTTTATTCCTCAGTGAACATTCCATTATGGACATAGTTATATTTTTCTGTAACAGTAGAACCTTCATTCCTCCATGAACATTCCATCCTGGACGTATTTATATTTGTCTGTAAAAGTAGCACCTTCATTCCTGAGTGGACATTCCATCCTGGACATAGTTATATTTGTCTGTAACAGAAGCACCTTTACTCCACAGTGGACATTCCATCCTGAACATAGTTATATTTGTCTGTAACACTAACACTTTCATTCCTCAGTGAAGATTCCATCCAGGACATAGTTATATTTTTCTGTAACAGTAGCACCTACATTCGTCTGTGAACATTCCATCCTGGACATAGTAATATTTCTCTGTAACAGTAGCACCTTTATTTCTCAGTGGATATTCCATCCTGGACAAAGTTATATTTGTCTGTAACAGTAGCACCTTTATTCCTCAGTGGACATTCCATCCTGGACATAGCTATAATTGGCTGTGACAGTATCACCTTCATTCCTCAGTGGACATTCAATCCGTGACATAGCTATGCTTGTCTGTAACAGTAGCATGTTCATTCCTCAGTAAACATTTCATCCTGAATGTAAGTATAATTGTCTGTAACAGTAGCACCTTAATTCCTCAGCTGACATTCCATCCTGGACATAGTTAGATTTGTCTGTAACAGGAGCAACTTTAATCCTCAGTGGACATTCCATCAGGGACATAGTTATATTAGTCTGTAACAGTATCACCTTCATTCCTCAGCGAACATTCTATCAAGGATATAGTTATATTTTTCTGTAACAGTAGCACCTTTGTTCCTCAGTGAACATTCCAACCTGGGCATAGATATATTTGTCTGCAACAGTAGCACTTTCATTCCTCAGTGAACATTCCAGCCTGGACATAATTACATTTGTCTGTAACAGTAGCACCTTTATTCTTCCATGAGCATTCCATCCTGAACATAATTATATTTGTCTGTAACAGTAGCACCTTTATTCCTCAGTGGACATACCATCCTGGACATAGCTTTATTTGTTTGTAACAGTAGCACCTTTATTCCTCAGTGGACATACCATCCTGGACATAGTTATATTTGTTTGTAACAGTAGCACCTTTATTCCTCAGTGGACATACCATCCTGGACATAGTTATATTTGTCTGTAACAGTAGCACCTTTAGTCCTCAGTGAACATTCCATCCTGGACATAGCTATATTTGTCTGTAACAGTAGCACTTTCATTCCTCAGTGAACATTCCAGCCTGGATATAATTACATTTGTCTGTAACAGTAGCACCTTTATTCTTCCATGAGCATTCCATCCTGAACATAATTATATTTGTCTGTAACAGTAGCACCTTTATTCCTCAGTGGACATACCATCCTGGACATAGTTATATTTGTTTGTAACAGTAGCACCTTTATTCCTCAGTGAACATTCCATCCTGGACATAGTTATATTTGTCTGTAACGGTAGCACCTTTATTCCTCAGTGGACATACCATCCTGGACATAGTTATATTTGTTTGTAACAGTAGCACCTTTATTCCTCAGTGAACATTCCATCCTGGACATAGTTATATTATTCTGTAAAAGTAGCATGTTCATTCCTCCGTAAAAATGTCATCATGGACATAGTTATATTTCTCTGTAACAATAACACCTTCATCCCTCACTGAACATTCCATGCTGGACATAGTTATATTTGCCTGTAACAGTAGCACCTTTATTCCTCAGTGAACATAACATCCTGGACATAGTTATATTTGCCTGTAACAGTAGCATCTTTATTCCTCAGTGAACATAACATCCTGGACATAGTTATATTTGCCTGTAACAGTAGCACTTTCATTCCTCAGTGAACATTCCATCCTGGACATAGTTATATTTGTCTGTATCAGTTGCACCTTCATTCGTCAGTGGGCATTCCATACTGGACATAGTTATATTTGTCTGTAACAGCCAAACACCTTTCTCTTCATAAAAGACACACAGGTTTTATGTTCCAGATCCTGGATCGCATAGACATGGGTGATCTTGAAGGAGACATCCCGAATATTCTGGAGAAACATGAACTCGTGTGGCAATTAAAGCTGAACTCTTTTAGAAAGCCTGGACTAAACTACTACTGTTCAATCAAAAGTGCGCTGGAACTTAGAAAATTGCCACATTGTTTACATGACTAATTGTATTTTATTTTATTTTTTTCTACAAATTGGTTTTAAATACCATTTTAAATCATTTAAGTGTATATTTTGTTTCCATCATCATACATATATATTATTTATTTATTTATTTATTTTTTCTGGTTCTCTTTTTTCCACTTTATTCAAAATGATGGTAATAACAATACTAACTAATTATACAATTACATAGGTTTTTAGGGTTCTTCTACACAGACCTGAAGAAGTCTAGAAGGATGAAAGCGATCTTTGTTAACAATAGGTTATGAAAATAGAAACCGATTTTTACATGCAAAATGTATATGTATATATTTATATATAATTTTTTATCGCAAAATGAACTAAGGTAGATATATTTCCAGCCATGTAGTATATTACCTTGTATAAAATCACAGACTTAATAATCTACTTAATAATTTGGTTAAATAAGATGTACCATTAAAGTACATTAGGGTTATATATTATTATGACAGCTACTAGGTAGGGCAGGACCAGCTCGAATGTCACACTGATGGGGGAAGGGATGTAAATTTAACATGTGTACCAATAACACTTTGTTTTACAGCACAATAAACCACTCTCATGCCTGATAAAAAGTATATATATATTTAGAAAGCTTGTGAGGAAATTATTACTATATTTTTGTTTTACTTGGATCGCTTGTCTGTGTACTTAATAAAGGATTTTCGACTGGAAACAGACTGCCTGCCTTACTTGGATTACTTTTGAATACTTAGTAATGCTGTACAATTATATATTTTCTATTATTACTTTTTGACTTGACGAGTTTAAGTTCGCTACTTCTACTACTATTGTCTGATCTGATTAATATACAGTGATTAACTAGAAATATATGGACTGAAAATCTTCCACACAGAGAAGTTTCTTACACTGTTTTGTTAACAGTAGCACTTTCATCCCTCACTGAACATTCCATGCGGGACATAGTTATATTTGCCTGTAAGCGTAGCACCTTCATTCCTCAGTGGGCATTGGATCCTGGACATAGTTATATTTGTCTGTAAACGTAGCACCATTAATCCTCAGTGGACATTCCATCCTGGACTTAGTTATATTTGTCTGTGACAGTAGCACCATCATTCTTCAGTGGACATTCCACCCTGGACATAGTTATATTTGTCTGTAACAGTGTCACTTTCATTCCTCAGTGAACATTCCATCCTGGACATAGTTATATTTTTCTGTAACAGTAGCACCTTCATTCTGCAGTAAACATTAAATCTAGGACATAGTTATATCTGTCTGAAAGAGTATCACCTTCATTCTTGAGGGGACAGTCCATCCTGGAAACAGTTATATATTTCTTTAACAGTAGCACCTTTATTCCTCAGTGGACGTTCTATCCTGGACATAGTCATATTTGTCTGTAACAGTAGCACCTTCATTCCTCAGTGAACAATCCATTCTGGACATAGTTATATTTGTCTGTAAGAGTAGCACCTTTATTCCTCCATGAACAATCCATTCTGGATATAGTTATATTTGTCTGTAACAGTAGCACCTTTATTCCTGAGTGGACATTCCTTCCTGGACATAGTTATATTTGTCTGTAACAGTAGCAATTTCATTCCCCAGTGAACATCCCATCCTGGTCATAGTTATATTTGTCTGTAACAGTAGCACCTTCATTCCTCAGTTTACATTCCATCCTGGACATAATTATAATTTTCTGTAACAGTATCACCTTCATTCATCTGTGGACATTCCATCCTGGACATAGTTATATTTGTCTGTAACAGTAGCACTTTCATTCCTCCGTGAACATTCCATTCTGGACATAGTTATATTTGCCTGTAACACTATCAACTTCATTCCACCATGAACATTCCATCCTGGACATAGTTATATTTGTCTGTAACAGTATCACCTTCATTCCTGAGAGAACATTCCACCCTGGACATAGTTATATTTGTCTGTAACAGTGTCACCTTCATTCCTCAGTGAACATTCCATCCGGGACATAGTTATATTTTTCTGTAACAGTAGCACCTTCATTCTGCAGTGAACATTAAATCTAGGACATAGTTATATCTGTCTGAAAGAGTATCACCTTCATTCTTGAGGGGACAGTCCATCCTGGAAATAGTTATATGTTTCTTTAAAAGTAGCACCTTTATTCCTCAGTGGACGTTCTATCCTGGACGTAGTTGTATTTGACTGTAACAGAAGCACCTTCATTCCTCAGTGAACATTCCATTCTGGACATAGTTATATTTGTCTGTAACAGTAGCACCTTTATTCCTCCATGAACACTCCATCCTGGACATAGTTATATTTGTCTGTAACAGTATCACCTTCATTCCTGAGAGAACATTCCACCCTGGACATAGTTATATTTGTCTGTAACAGTGTCACCTTCATTCCTCAGTGAACATTCCATCCGGGACATAGTTATATTTTTCTGTAAAAGTAGCACCTTCATTCTGCAGTGAACATTAAATCTAGGACATAGTTATATCTGTCTGAAAGAGTATCACCTTCATTCTTGAGGGGACAGTCCATCCTGGAAATAGTTATGTTTCTTTAACAGTAGCACCTTTATTCCTCAGTGGACGTTCTATCCTGGACGTAGTTGTATTTGACTGTAACAGAAGCACCTTCATTCCTCAGTGAACATTCCATTCTGATCATAGTTATATTTGTCTGTAACAGTAGCACCTTTATTCCTCCATGAACAATCCATCCTGGACATAGTTATATTTGTCTGTAACCGTAGCAACTTCATTCCTTACTGGACATTGCATTCTGGACATAGTTATATCTCTCTGTAAGAGTAGCACCTTCATTCCTCAGTTTACATTCCATCCTGGACATAGTTATATTTGTTTATAACAATAGCACCTTTATTCCTCAGTGGACATTCCATCCTGGACATATTTATATTTGTCTGTAACAAAAGCACCTTCATTCCTCAGTGGACATTCCATCCTGGACAAGGTTATATTTGTCTGTAACAGTAGCACTTTCATTTCTCAGTGAACATTCCATGGACATTGTTATATTTTTTTTGTAACAGTAGCATGTTCATTCCTCAGTAAAAATGCCAACATGGACATAGTTATATTTGTCAGTAACACTAACACCTTAATTCCTCCGTGAACCTGCAATTCTGGACAAAGTTATATCTTTCTGTAAGAGTAGCACCTTCATTCCTCTGTGAACATCCCATCCTGGTCATAGTTATATTTGTCTGTAACAGTAGCACCTTCATTCCTCAGTTTACATTCCATCCTGGACACAGTTGTATTTGTCTGTAACAGTAGCACCTTTATTCCTCAGTTGACATTCCATCCTGGACATAATTATAATTTTCTGTAACAGTATCACCTTCATTCATCTGTGGACATTCCATCCTGGACATAGTTATATTTGTCTGTAACAGTAGCACCTTCATTCCTCAGTGAACATTTCATCCTGGGCATAGTTATATTTGTTTGTAACAGTAGAACCTTCATTCCTCAATAAACAATCCATCCTGGACATAGTTATATTTGTCTGTAAGAATATCACTTTTATTCCTCACTGAAAATTCCATTCTGGACATAGTTATATTTGTATATAACAGTAGCACCTTCATTCCTCCATAAACACTCCATCCTGGACATAGTATATTTGTCTATAACAGTAGCACCTTCATTCCTCATTGGACATTCCATCCTGGACATAGTTATATTTGTCCGTAACAACAGCACCTTTATTCCTCAGTGGACATTCCATACTGGACATAGTTATGTTTGTCTGTAACAGTAGCACCTTTATTCCTCAGTGAACATTCTATCCTGGACATAGTTATATTTTTCTGCCACAGTATCACCTTCATTCCTCAGTGAACATTGCATCCTGGACATATTTATATTTGTCTGTAACAGTATCACCTACATTCCTCAGTGGACATTCCATCCTGGACATAGTTATATTTGTCGTAACAATAGCACCTTTATTCCCCAGTGGACATTTCATTTTGGACATAGTTATATTTGTCTGTAACAGTAGCACTATCATTCTTCAGTGGACATTCTTTCCTGGACATAGTTATATTTTTCTGTAACAGTATCACCTTCAGTCCTCAGTTAACATTGCATACTGGACATAGTTATATTTGTCTGTAACAGTAGCACCACCATTCCTCATTGAACATTCCAAATTGGACATAGATATATTTTTCTGTAACAGTAGCACCTTTATTCATCATTGGACATTCCATCCTGGACATAGTTATTTTTGCCTGTAATAGTAGATCCTTCATTCCTCAGTCTACATTCCATCCTGGAAATAGTTATATTTGTCTGTAACAGTAGCACCTTTAATCCTCATTGGACATTCCATCCTGGACATAGTTATATTTGTCTGTAACAGTAGCACCTTTAATCCTCAGTGGACATTCCATCCTGGACATAGTTATATTTGTCTGTAACAGTAGCACCTTCATTCCTCCATGAACATTCCATCCTGGACATTGTTATATTTGTCTGTAACATTAGCACCTTTATTCCTCAGTGGATATTCCATCCTGGACATAGTTATATTTGGCCATAACAGTAGCACCTTTATTTCTCAGTGGACATTCCATCCTGGACATAGTTATGTTTGTCTGTAATAGTAGCACCTTCATTCCTCAGTCAACATTCCATCCTCGACATAGTTATATTTGTCTGTAACAGTAGCACCTTCATTCCTGAGTGAACACTCCAACCTGGACATAGTTATATTTGTCTGTAACAGTAGCACATTCATTCTTCCATCATCATTCAATCCTGGACATAGCTATATTTGTCTGTAAGAATATCATCTTCATTTCTTCAGTGGACATTCCAATCTGGACGTAGTTATATTTTTCTGTAACAGTATCCCCTTCATTCCTCAGTGAACATTTTATCCTGGACATAGTTATATTTTTCTGTAACAGCAGCACCTTCATTCCTCCATGAACATTCCATTCTGGACATAGTTATATTTGTCTGTAACAGTAGCACCTTCATTCCGCAGTGAGGTCTCCATCCAGGACATAGTTATATTTGTCTGTAACATTATCAACTTCATTCCACCATGAACATTCCATCCTGGACATAGTTATATTTGTCTGTAACAGTATCACCTTCATTCATGAGAGAACATTCCACCCTGGACATAGTTATATTTGTCTGTAACAGTAGCACCATCATTCCTCAGTGAACATTCCATCCTGGACATAGTTATATTTGTCTGTAACAGTAGCACCTTTATTCCTGCATGAACATTCCATCCTGGACACAGTTTTGTTTGTCTGTAACAGTTTCACCTTCATTCCACAGTGAACCTTCCATCCTGGACATATTTATATTTGTCCGCAGCAGTAGCACCTTCATTCCTCAGTGAAAATTCCATCCTGGACATAGTTAGATTTGTCTGTAACAGTAGCACCTTCATTCATCAGTGAACATTCAATCCTGGACATAGTTATATTTGTCTGTAACTGTAGCACCTTTATTCCTCCATGAACATTACATCCTATATATAGTTATATTTGTCTTTAACACTAACACCTTCATTCCTCCGTGGACATTCCATCCTGGACATAGTTATATTTGTCTGTAACAGTAGCACCTCCGTTCCTCATTGAACATTCCATCCTGGACATAGTTATATTTGTCTGTAACAGTAGCACCACCATTCCTCATTGAACATTCCAAATTGGACATAGCTATATTTTTATGTAATAGTAGCACCTTTATTCATCATTGGACATTCCATCCTGGACATAGTTATTTTTGTCTTTAATAATAGATCCTTCATTCCTCAGTGGACATTCCAAACTGGACATAGTTATATTTGTCTGTAACACCAACATCTTCATTCCTCAGTGAACATTCCATCCTGGACATAGTTATATTACTCTGTAACAGTAGCACCTTCATTCCTCAGTGAACATTCCATCCTGGACATAGTTATATTTGTCTGTAACAGTAGCACCTTCATTCCTCAATGAACATTCCATCCTGGACATAGTGATATTTATTTGTAACAGTAGCACTTTTATTCCTCAATGAATATTCCATCCTGGACATAGTTATATTTGTCTGTAATAGTAGCACCTTTATTCCTCAGGAGACATTCCATCCTGGACATAGTTATATTTGGCCATAACAGTAGCACCTTTTTTTCTCAGTGGACATTCCATCCTGGACATAGTTATATTTGTCTGTAACAGTAGCACCTTCATTCCTGAGTGAACACTCCAACCTGGACATAGTTATATTTGTCTGTAACAGTAGCACATTCATTCTTCCATGAACATTCAGTCCTGGACATAGCTATATTCTTCTGTAAGAATATCATCTTCATTTCTTCAGTGGACATTCCAATCTGGACGTAGTTATATTTTTCTGTAACAGTATCACCTTCATTCCTCAGTGAACATTTCATCCTGGACATAGTTATATTTTTCTGTAACAACAGCAGCTTTATTCCTCCATGAACATTCCATTCTGGACATAGTTATATTTGTCTGT